>NC_133770.1:223064985-223069420 GCF_003597395.2 Chelonoidis abingdonii | reverse complement strand
GCTAATGTCTGTGTTCCTGACACCTGGATTGTAACATTCCAACAATTTTGCTTAAAGGTGCAGACAACATTTCTTTAATCCATTCTTATTTTTACAATATAATTAATTCTACTTTCACAATGTGCTCCATTATCTTTCTGGGTACTGAAGTTAAGCTGACTGGTCTGTAATTCCCTGGGTTGTCCTTAGTCCCCTTTTTATAGATGGGCACTATATTTGCCCTTTTCCAGTCTTCTGGAATGCCTGAAAAAGCGCCAGCTGGTCAGCTTCCTCTCTCTTGGTTGCTATTACTTATGATGATCTGGTGAATATATGTAAACCTGGAGACAGAGTTCAGGTAGTGGGAATATATTACTGCCTCTCATCCAAGAAAGGAAACTTCACCTCTGGCACATTTAGGTAGGAGCTAATTTGTGCTCAGTTTCAGTTGTCTTAACTATGAAACAGAAAACATTTTTTTTTCCATTCCAACAATTCTAAACAAATATACCAACCCTTTGCAGTCAAGTTAAGGACTGTGCTCTGCATGAACAATAACTTTATATTTCATTTGGATAACTTAGGGGGAGGCATTTTCTCATTATACCTTTTTAAAAGTAACTTTCTTACATATTCTCTTCTCAAAAGTAGCTTATAGAATAAAGAAAACCAATAAAAGAGGGATAATCTTAGAGGCCACAAATCAAAGTGTATTCCATTGCTTTTTTGGCCCAGAAATGCAGCTTATTTTCAAAATATTCGTCTGATTTGCAACGTAGCTTAACAGTTCTCTGGCCAACTGTACGTGACTAAGTGCAAGCCCTCTTTGAAAACAAAAAAACTGTTTGTCACTCTCTTTCGTTTCCCTTAAGTAGAAATCCCCGCCCAAAACTCAAAATCCATTATGTAGTTGGGTACCTCCTGACCTGCAGCATGGAAAGCATGGCTTAATCGGGTTATTTTTGGGGTGGGGAGGGTGGGAGGATGGCAGAGGAGAGAGAAAAATCCTAAGTGCTGGAAAATTATGCTACTCTGATGTTGAGACTTCATTAAATCCTCTTTTTAGGGGAGGATTTCCTTCATTAAGGCATAGTAAAAAGGATAAATCTAATAACCATTTTAAAACCAAGAATTTGATTCTTTGCCCTCTTTTTTCCTAAGCAGCTCTTGTGTCATGAGGACAATTGTCTTCATTCCAGTATATGTTTAATAGTTAATTTATGTAACTTTCTTTGCATCTGGGTAAAAAATGTCTAGGACAATAATTCTGGCTAATAATATCAAAACTGATAAGCAAAGAAATAGCACCATATTCTCATATGATGGTGTGGCAAAGATCAAGCAATTCTGCAAAGCTAAACTAAAGTATATTACAAATTGCACTAACAGAGGCTAATGGATAATGAGATTCCATTCTAATGTTGATAATGTGCAACGTAAGTGTCTCCTGTTTCTTAAACGATATTTTTGACCATTTAAGCAAATCTTTAGCAGCAAGCATTCGTGGCCATGAGTATATTAAAAAAGTCATTTTGTGTATGCTGCTTGGAAGTAATGAGAAAGTTCTCAACAATGGGACACGCATTAGAGGAGGCATCAATATCTTATTAATAGGTAAGAGCATGTAGAGTTAATAGTGCACTGATGAGTTCTTTTTATTATCCCCCCTCCTCCTCCTCATGCTAGTGTTGTTCTGGTATGCAATATTAGTAAGAAAATAAAAGCCAAACTAGTACAATGACTCGCATTATTTTGTCTTTTACAAACATGTTTGTTACTATCTTAGGATCAATGTATTTTATTTTGGGGCACATTTTTACAGTCTCTATTTTGTCCCACACTTTCCCACTTGCTTGACATCTGTTCTATGTTCATAATTTGTGGAGTCATTATGAGCAATAAATGTACAGCTTAATGCTGCACTCCTTCTTCTGTCAAAACACTAGTTGATTTCAAGAATGGTCCATCAAGTTTGTGAAACTAGACTTCTTCTGTTACGTATAGGCATAGTAGAAGTTCAGTTGCTGCTTCATTTGCAAATACCAGTTCTTTTGGGTGTTCATAATTAAACTACATTAACATAGTGATGCTAACATGGTACTTGAGAGCTCTTGGTAGAGATAACAACTTTCTTACATATATCAAACTGATCAAGTTATTTTGGTAACTTGTCTTTAAAAATGGACTAACATGAAATAATGAGTGTTAAATCCTCCCAGAATCTCTTTGAAAAATACTTTCCTTTTCTTTTAAAATGGATAACTTACATAGGCAGTTACTGGTGTCATCGAAATGATACTTTGTGTACAGTTTACTGCCAACATTTTAGCTAACTCAATTAAAAATAGTAGTTCCATCTTTTCTTGTCTAAAGGGGCCTGTATAGGAGCAGGAAGGAGATACCTTGCAATGTATGAAAGCACATTGTGTGTGCAGCCACTAATGTTCAGACTAGTCATTTAATGGCTCTACAGGGTCTTTGGACCCAATACAATATCCATCAAACTTCTGTCATTATTGAAACAAAATGCTGGGATGGACATTGAATTAATTCTTTGGAACAGTTGTAATGGGAATACGGCTTTAAAAAAATCTTCATTGAATATTCAGGGAACAGGAAATTCAGGAACATTTCTCTGAAGAATATATAATTGATGACAGTTATTCCATGAGGATTCTGAAGCTAGGGAATCTAGTAATCATAAGGGAAAGTCTCTAATCTGGGAGGTTCTATCATACCCATCGAAAAGTATGACCATTCCTTCAACATTCTAGCCTTATTGCAATGGACAAAGATTGTTTGTTTTTTTTCCAGTTCTTCATAAATATTGTACTAAAATAGCTTGATTTTGTAAAATGTAGCATTCTTACAAAGTCCAGAGTGTGTTCTTTACACTCTAACACTTCTATTTCTAAAGTCAATGTTCTCTTTCTTGTTTCTAATTTGAGTTTGAAATCAACATGACTTTCTTTGCTTGCAATATTTTTTGTACACTAGCACCATACATGTTAGCTTAGGTCCAGGGAGATCATTTTGGTAGTTAATTGTTGAGGCATGATTTTGAAACTAGGTGGGACAAAAGGAAGTGCTGATATAAAATATCTGAGTTCTAGAATGCAGAGGAGACTTCTCACCCAGATTCTTAAAATGTTAAGGCTTAAACTACTAGTATCTCATTGTAAAGGTCTATTTAAGTGCTTCAACTTTCGTTTTTGTGCTGCTTGCAACACATGGGGTCCAATACAGAAGATCACCATTCCTAGAATAATTAAAAAAGCTAGGTCAATGTTCTTGCTTTTATCTAGCCTAAATCATAATTTTTTAACAGCTTTCAAGGTTTAAATTACATTCAAAGTTTAATCTTTCATAGTCTTTATATGAAAACTTTTATTTTGGGGTGAGGGAGTATAAAATACAAGTCACGGAAGCTGGAAATAACATATTACTGATATTTGAAGTTGCTTACAGGACTTACTGAAGCTTTGGAAGTCCTTCTTTCCCTCCCCCACACCTCTTCTTCCAGGGTTAAATTAAACGTTGCCAGATCTATGTGTCAGATATATCATCTTTTCAACCTGGAAATAAGGTGTAAATTTTTAACAGTGAAGGCAATGGAACAATTTATCAAGGATTTTATGGATTCAAGATTAGGAGTTTTTTTCTAAAAGATCTGCTCTAGGAGTTATTTTGGGGAAGTCTAACTAGATGGTCACAGTGGTTCTTTCTGACCTTGGAAATTATGTATCTGTATATGATTCTACAGCAGTCGTTTAAATATTCTCTTTTTAGAGGTTTCTTACCTTCACCCATTTTTTGCACAGGAATAACAGTCCAAAAGAGTCCAACATATGAAGCATTTGTCACTGCAATTAAAATATATGTTACAAACTTTAGCTACAACTGACTTTTAGCTGGCTGTCAAAGCCGGGCCCTTGAAGTCCGTGGTTGCAGGCTCGTCTGAAGTGAGGAACCCAGAAATGTCAGGGCTAACATAAGAGGTTTTTTAAACAAGTAAATTCCTAGCCTGCTTCCTTGTGAAATATTCAAAAGTGTAAGCCAATTGCTAGTTTTAAAATCCTGTCATTTGCGCCATCCTAAAAGGTCACATGTCGTTCTCTATCCTATTCACACTACCTCTGTCCAGTTAACCAGATTTGATTTCTGGTGTCTAGGAAAGCTGTGACCAGAGGTTCCGCTCCTCCCCCCATGGGCGTATTTGCTGTGTGTGATTTTTAGGGGGTGGAGCTGGGATGGGGGTTAAAAAGGGAAAGGACCAGTGATTTCCCTAGACCTCCCCCAGGGGGTGTATACTCCCCCTGAATTTCCCCAACACCCACCCTAGTTTTGTGAGCTAGTTACATACCAATTTAGTGACTGTTTGGAAATCTGAATTTAAACTGAAACATTAATACACACTTTAAAAGCTTATACAGTGTATGATAAAATATGTGTATCT
>NC_133770.1:222952675-223062667 GCF_003597395.2 Chelonoidis abingdonii | reverse complement strand
CATGAGAAGACTGCCCTCTTATCCCATGATGGCTTACTTTTCAAAAGTCAATTTAAATTAAGTACATTTTTTTAATTTTTTTTTTTTTTTAGAAATCTAGATCTGTTATATGTTTTGGTGTAACTTGCATTTTCCTTACTTTAAATTTGCATAATCCTAACAAAACATTTACTTTATTCATATCTCTTTTATATATCTCATTGGACCTGACACCCCCCCTGTAAATTCGAACACCCCCCCTAATTTCAATTCCTGGGGAAGCCACTGGAAAGGACCTCAACCCAGTTCATGGCTGTGGGAGAGTAATGTTTCCCAGTCTGCTTCTAATGGCCCTGGGCTGCTCCAAACTATCTTGCAGGTGGATGTCTGCAGTTGAGCTGACTCTGTGTGAACAAGTAGCGACCCCCTTGCTCATGAGGAAGAACTGACAGCTCCATAACATGAGGCGCTGTGTTCAGTGACCTAATCTCAGATTTGACAGTGATTTATTGTGACCTTATTACTCAATTTCCTCTCTTGTAAAATGGTGAAATGAGCTACCTTACTATCTTCCATAACTACATGTTATGCTGAAAAGTACTGGAGACTGCATGAGTTATAAACCTTGTTGAGATTGATGGGTGTGAACAGACACTTCAATTAACATAACTGTAAGAATAAGTTAATCACAAGTCCCTCCCTAAGACAAGACAAAAGGAGTATGTGAGCCCACCCAGCAGCTTTGGACTGAATGGCTGGAGGGGCTTTGTTCAATATTGATTGGGTAAGGATTGTGGGGGATTGTGAGTGGGCAACCCTCAAAGAATCAGAGAGCAAGACAGGAGCAGCTGAAAGCAAGGTGTGTGTTTGGTTTTGTTCAGGAAGAAAGTAGAAGAAGAAAACTACAACAAAGACTGGGCAGAATAACTAACTATAGAAATGTTAATGAAAATAATGGTCACAAATGGACTGCTAATAGCTCCATCTCCAGCCAAGGGTGTTTGAGAAGGAACTGAGGGGGGTTAGTCTGTGTATGCTGGCTAGCCTTGTGGCAGGGCACGAGGAGAGACAGCTCACGTGTGGGCCTAATGGATGCTGTTGCTGAAGTTGTCCAATCAGCAGCACAGGAACACAAGCACACCTACAGTGTCAGACCCATAGGGACACTAGCCAAAGAAGAATTATTCCTTACACCAGGGATCGGCAACCTTTGACACGCGGCTCGCCAGGGTAGGCACCCTGGTGGGCCGGGCGGGTTTGCTTACCTGCTGCATTCGCAGGTTCAGCAGATCGTGGCTCCCACTGGCCACGGTTCACCACTCCAGGCCAATGGAGGCGGCAGGAAGCAGCGCAGGCCAAGGGATGTGTGTAGGATGTTCAGAAAATTGGGTCACTTACGCCTCTGTTTATGTAACTGCTGAATTTGGTCCAGAGACTTCTAGAGTAAGCAGGTAAAATTTCTATGGACCTGAATTTGGCTCCAAGGGTATGTCTACACTGGAAGCTGGGCGTGTCAGGCTCCTGAAGACGCACTTGTGCTAGCTCTTGTCAAGCCAGCATGCTAACAAAATATTGTAGCTGCAGTAGTATGGGCAATGGCGGGAGGGGCTAGCAGCCCAGAGTACAAACCTGTTCAGACTGGACCCCATGCATCTGTTCTTTGTGTGGCTAGCCCAAGCCTCTGCCTGCACCACTGTGGGTGCCTGGATATTTTTAGTACGCTAGCTGGATGTGAGCTGACATTAGTATGTCTCCTCAAGCTGGGAATCACACCTCCAACTCCAAGTGTAGACATATCCCGAATGTTAATCTCTTGCTTTGCACACACAAGAATGAAATCTGCTTCAGCACATTGTCCCCTTGGAATGAGGGTACAAGTCTCGTAAACTGTACACCCTGAAAGGGCTTAGTTGAAACAAAGTGCTAGATAATAGCTATCTGAATTGTACATGTTTACTTACATTTAAACCATGCCAGTTAACCCAATCAGTGCTCTGGCTGTTTCAGCTGCTCACGCAAAAGCCACAATGAGCAAGACAATAGACCTTCAAGATGCTGAAACGGCATTGGAGTTGGTCCAGGTTGCTTCCTTCAAGAAGGTGAAATGGTAGTATTCTAATACAATTAACTTTTAGTTTAGAAATTAGATGGAATGACTAGAAATTTTTAAATTATCTTAAAGGTCTTGGAGAACCAGAAAAAAAAGAAAAGTAAATAGAGAACGTGGATGAGGAGTCAAGCCAAGAAGCGCTTAGTCAATGTGGCATCAGATAAAACCAAAACAAACAACAACAAAAAGCCCTAGCTTCTGTGGAGCAGGTTAATTTTCTTAATGTTCTCTTGAAGGACAAGCTCCAGACATAAGAAAAGTCATGAACTGAAAGCACTTCAGGACTCCTACTTTTCACCCGTAAAGATTGTACCCAGCTAGGTGAGCTGGAACAATTTGTACAGTGTGGGGGCTGAGAGCCATTGAACCAAACTGCAAACCCTGTATATAACAGAAACCATTCGAAGCCAGGGGATACTGCAGCACTCCAGCACCCCTAGTTCCAGCACCTATGTACCGAATCAAGTGTGTAATAATCTTAATAAAATATATCCAGTTGTTTTCTTCCTTTTTTAAAGTCATGAGCCAGTGTGGGATGTCTAGTTTACTCATGCCTGATCTGTACATTAACGGTAACACCTTGATGTGTCTTGGATGGTGTCAAGCATCAGAGTGGTAGCCGTGTTAGTCTGGATCTGTAAAAGCAGCAAAGAATCCTGTGGCACCTTATAGACTAACAGACGTTTTGGAGCATGAGCTTTCGTGGATGCATCCGATGAAGTGGATATTCACCCACGAAAGCTCATGCTCCAAAACGTCTGTTAGTCTATAAGGTGCCACAGGATTCTTTGCTGCTTTTACCTTGTTGTGTGTTTACTGACAAAGTATTAATTAACAGCTTGAAATGTGGTCACTTCCTTCCAAGATTTGTTTTAGCTCATCTAAAAACTTAAAATGTTTCACTAAACACGATAGACCCAGTGCTAGAACTTCTGTAGGGAAATTTTCATTCTGAGACAACATGAGTTAGGTCTTTGAGAAGGCTATATAAGGCCAGATCTTGATATATCTTCAGTGCTGGTTTTACTAGAAATGGTCATATTGCAGTTCAACTTCATCCCGTCAAATCAGAACTCCAAGGCAAGTTCCTGTTGACAGTGAAGACATTCCCAAAATGCAGCACTTTAATCATCCAACCCAGGTATGTTTTTTTTTTAATTCCCCACCCTATTTGTATAGAAAAATAGTATCACAACAGTTGGTTAAGCTCTGAATTGTGTGTTTTGATTGTTATCCCTCCTGGTAAAAAAGCACCTCTAGTCTCCTAATTTTATGCAGTCTTCATTGATTGCTATTTGAAGTCAGCGGAACTTAGTGTATGATTAAGTGTTTGATTGAATGGGGCCTTGGTCAGCGGAGTACTAGATACCTTAAGCTTTCTTGCTCTAATGATAGAGCTAGTCATGTTAGAGTTCGGGTGTCACTTTTATTTACAGGCCTCTTAAGAATAAATTGGATAAACTTCTGACTTAAAAAAATATTATGTCTGAAGTCCCACATCTTGTAGTTTGTTTAAAATTATGGAAGGCTGTTTGTTTACAACATTCCATTCTTAAATATTTTTAGCCAGAGCTAGTTGAAGCATATAAAATCATAAGACTTTTTTGTGTGTCTGCTGTTACATAAATCCATGCAAATCCACTCTAAATATTGTAACAGTTGGGGTGGTTTTGACTATTTACATGCAAATTGATCAGTGAGGTGCCTCAGACAAGGGAAGTTTATTTCAAGTCAGATACAATACGATACAGATATATATTTTCAATCCACCCTGCATATTGCCTCCAATCACCCTTATTAGTTTTTCCTGACTGGTCTCTGTAGTCTTCAGCTCCAACACAGGCTAATAGAAAATGGCTAAAAATGCTTTAAAAATATTAGCTGTGTTTTCAGACAATGTTGTTGAAATGCCTTGATCACAGAGCCGATGGGGAAATGGTAACTATTTTACACACAAAAAAATCTAAAGAAATGAAAATTTTTGGATTATGATTTTTGAGTAGAATTTTTCATTTTTCAATTGTTCAGGGCAGTAAGTTCTGTTTTTTAGTAATTTGTCAGTTTTCAACATTTTCCATCTTTTTTTTTTGACAAGTTGTATTTGCTATTATGTTAATACTTTTTTTCAAGTGCTTGGTATCTAAAATTAATGTGAAATGTGTATTGGTGAATTGCCTACAGAGCTGCAAAATCTCTTGGCACATTCTTTGTAGAAAGTTACCCCTCTGGGCACTGTACATCCAAATCTACATGATCCAGTAGATCACTAATTTCTAGTGCTCAATCTGATTAGGCCCAGAGATGAAGGATGTCCTAATAGCTGGAGTGCTAGCCTGGAACTGGAGAGACCAAAGTTCAGATCCTCTTCTACCAAAGTCTTCCTGTGTGACCTTGGTTTAGTTGTTCAGCTCTGTTTGCCTCAGTTTCACATCTATAACATGGGGATAATGCTTTCCTACCTCGAGGGGTTGTGAGGATACATTGAGATTGTGAGGTGCCCAAATACTGCCATAGTGGGAGTCATATAAATACCGTAGACACAAGACCTAGTACTGCTGATGTGCTGTGTTGCCCTATTACGAATATTGTTTTATGGAACTTCCCAGGGTCTCTGTATCCATCTGTCTCTTGCCTTATATTGAGACTGTCCCTACCCCAAGGAGTTTAATCATGTTCTGTGTTTGTACACCACATAGCACATTGGGGTCCTGATCCATGACTGTGGCTCCTAGGTGCTACGGTAATATAAATTAAATATAAGAAATTTCAAATGATGTGGAATTTAGCATAAATCCTGTTTCCTGATGTAGGATGTATATTTGATACAATAAAAATAAATAACAGCCTTGTGTAGGATGCAGGTAACTGGCAAAGTAAAATGAAGAATGTCTATCGCTGAAGGACATATGAAAGACCATTTTGATCTAAAAAAAAAATTAAATACAAACATATTCCAGGAGCTATAGTGAATATGCTGAATAATAGTAATTGTCTGAGCATGTCAGTGTTTAAAATTTATTTAAAGAATTACAGGTGATACTATCACTAATACACACCATCATTAACACACTATTTGAAAATATAGTCAGAGATGTGTTTTCTGTGAAGCAAGTACTCTGGAACTTGAGTGTTCTAAAAAGTCTGTCCTTTTTCTTTAAAACTGTTCTCACTTTTGCTGGACGTAAAGAGGTTAAAGCAGCTCTTCTGAAAACATTGAGAGCAACTTGCTCACAATATATCCCTGTTCCTCAGTTTGTTCACTCTATAAAGAGTGGAAATAATCAGCCTTTTGAATCTAAGGAAGTGTGGCATCTCTTGGACAAGATGCAAAAAGACAGTCAAGTCATGGTGTCAGATAATGTTGAATTTATCATTTAGTGCTTAGCTACTGTTATGTACTCAGATCTTTGATGTTAGTCTTGTTTTGAATGTTTTGTATAATAAAAATATGCAGCTGCCAGCAACATCTCATGAATCAGTTCATGAAAAGGCACCAGGAGCACTTAGTAAGTGTGTATATTTACTTGGATTTGTATGCCAAGTTGAGGTGCCAGCAGCACAATGAGACAGTGTCTCATTGTTGTCTTGGTAAAATAGATAATCTAGTCTGTCTTTGTTCTGTATATCTTCTTCATGTTCAGGAAGACTTAAAGCGAATGTCAGACATCTCACACAATGACACATTTCCATGTACAATGAGTAGAAGTCTTAGGCCTACCAATTTCAGACACTTTATTGGTCTTGTCATAGTGCACAGACTTTATCTAAGATGATGCTTAATTCTTCATTCTTAACAGATTTTAGCAGGATGGCTAAGATGAATGATAACTGTAAAATAATTGTGTGGTTGAGGCATCCAGGTGACTTCAAACACTGATCTCTTGGTCATTGGTTTTTATGTCTCAGATTTCATTCATTTTATGTCACAGATGTCTATTCTGTTAAATGAAGAAAATGCATATTATCACTAAGGGAAATGCCAAAACTTGAATGACTCTAGAAACACAAGCAACATTAAACAGTGTAATTTGAGTGCAGATCAAGAGAAGGTAAGAGAAAGAAATTTTAGGGGGAAGCAAATCTTTGTCAGTATGCTGTTGGAAGACTCATACTGCATTATTGCTGGTCTCTACATTTACAGGGTACTTCCGTGCCTTGCTATGGATGCTGGGATTAGCCAGTTCTTCATCCTCGCTGTATTTTGAGGTTTCATCTTGTTGATCAGATTGGAATAAAGAGTTTTCTCAGTTTTAGACTACATATGTAGAACTCCCTGCCTCAAGAAGACTGCCAGAGACCCTGTTTTATTCAAGGTTCAGTGAAGGCCACCTGATTTGGTGATTCTGGTTTTTAAAACCGTTTTAACCTGCTCTTTTCTTTATTGTTAATTATTTTTATTATTTTAACACATTATATCAAAAAACGTTTATTTTCAAAAGGAACAGCCATTGGGCAGAGATGCTTGTCGTCCTGTGCAGTAACCGAGATGTTTTAAGATTATCATTTAATAAAAATAGTAGAAAATGCAGTAGCAGATCAGATGTTTTAAGTTTTTGGCAATGACTGAGGACAGAGGAGATGAGGACAGTTACCAGTTGGAAATCCGGTTTACACAGGGCCGGCGCTTCCATTTAGGTGGCCTACGCAATCGCCTAGGGCGCCAGGATTATTGGGGGGCGGCAGGCGGCTCCAGTGGACCTGTCGCAGTCGTGCCTGCGGAGGGTCCCCTGGTCCCGCGGCTCCAGTGGAGCTGCTGCAGGCATTCCTGCGGACGGTCCACTGCTCCCGCGGCCTCCGGTGGACCAATGGAGCCCCAGGACCAGCGCACGGGGCGTTGAAATGGCCGTGCGCCTAGGGCACTAAAAACGCTAGTGCCAGTCCTGGGTTTACAACAGTGAGAGACAGTGAGAGGGTTGTGTGTGTGTAATATATAATCCTGGCTTCAATGGAGTCTGTGGCAAAACCGCCATTAACTTCAATGAGGTGAGGATTTCACCCATCACGACTCAATGTGTTTTCCTTCACTTTTTAGGTTAACTTTAATTGCTACTTTACACAGGGATGAGTTGGAATCAAATAACTTTAACGGTGGATATCTGAAAAACATTCTCTTATCATAGAATGGTGTATACCTTCGGGGGAAGCCGTATACACATTTTTTGGATGTGTAATACAGAAAGTCGGTGTGTGTGTGCATGCACACGTGTACATACACAGCCTGTGGCAGTGAGCTGCCCAGCCTGGGTTCACAGACCCAGGCTTGCACTAGCACACTAAAATAGCTGCACAGACGGCACTTTGAAATTGCAGCTTGGACTCTGGAGCCCACCCCACTCCCTCAGCTAGAGCTTGGGCAGGGAAGTCTGAGTCACAACTTCAAAATGCTGTCTATACCGCTCTTTTCAGCATGCTTGCGTGAGTCTGTCTACACAGGGTGGAAGGCTTACCATTGTGGGTGTGTAGGCATACTGATACAGGTTATATAAGCTACTGGCATTAGCTGCAGGGATTGGCTTTAGATATCAATACTATTTAGAGTGGAGGAAAGGAAGTATCCCTTCAGATAAAGGGATTGAAACCTTGCCACCTTGTTTAGTAAGTTCCAGGCTTTTTATTTTATCTTTAAGTATCAAGCCAGAGTGTCCTGGACATCATCTTTTTTCCCTGACATTTGTTCAGCTCCTGTTCATTAAGTTCACTTTTCTTAACGTAACTATATCACCTATTCAGCACACAATTCTTTTGCAAAAAGGCCTTGTTTAGAAAATACCCGAGTCTTTTAACTAAAAAGACAATACTTACGTTTTCTAAAATCCAAGCTTCTTTGTTTTTTATAATTTCTTGCTGGTATTTCTTCCTCATGCAACATATGCTTATAATAGTGACAAGCAGCATAATGACAAACACAGCAATCGTTGCAGAAACAGCTATTATCATATTTTCTTTAGTTGAGCCTCTCTTCTCACACTTTTCTCCCATATACCACCAGTCATCACCTGCGGGACATCTATAAAATAAGAGCAACACCTATTCAACAGCTAACAAAAATTAAAGAAAGATACACTTCTGTAAACTCTAGGTTTGTTATTAGCATACACGAAACCTTCCTGATACAATCAAACTCTGAATTAAAGTTGCTCTGTGGGGTATTCCCCTCTGTATATACACACTACTTGACCTGCCACCTTGCTGCTGTTGCCCTTTCCTCTCCTGTTCCAGATGGAGCCACTCTAGTTGAGAGCCTTCTAGGGAAAGTCTAAAGGCCAGACTGGTTGATCATTCTGATTACTTTAGCCATTGTCTTGGTTGTATGTGGCCCTATTTAAAAAAAAAAAAAAAAAAAACCACTGAAAGGGCACCACCTATGAGGAGAATTCAGTGTCCTTGGACCTCTCCACCCTCTGGCTGCTGTTTAGCTCTTCTTTTCCCCCTTGAACTGATGGCATTCCTGGTAATACAAAATTAATTTTCTACTCCTGGAAACTGGTGCTACTACCAGCAGAGCTGTTATTCGGTTTGCCTGTGTTACTGTTAATTCATCATACTGACCTGCTTCAGTTCTGCCCCCCTGCCATGCTCATCTCCTCTCTGTTGCACTTCTGTTTCCTTCAGCCAATCACTTCAAAAGAGTGTGTGGATGGGAGCAGAGGGTTATCAACAAAAGCAGCTCAACCAACCCACCTGGTGGAACCATCCAGATGCCTTACTCTATCCTTACAATTCAAAAGAACTCAATTAGCATGTTCGAGCAACCCTCTTCTTCTGCACCCTCACCTCTCCCTCATTATCAATTAATCTCATCTATCAATTTTTAAACTGGAAGACAATCAGGACAGGAACTATGGGCCAAATTCTCAGGTCTGACCAAGTAGTGTTTGGCACAGGAGCTGGGGCCAAGGAAGCAAAGTACTCCCAATTCTGTGTCTGGCCCAACTGAAGATGCTTCAGTCATGTCCCCTTTCCTTGGCCAGGCCTCCTCACCCAGTAGCTGAGTGGGATGTTGGTGTAGGGCTGCCACCTGGGGATTTTCCTTATGCTCGGGCAATGACAAAACAAATTGGAAAGACTCAAACAGAGCTGGACAAATCCCACCAAAAAGTAGAAATTGCTTTCTGTTCTAAAGAACTACTTCCTTCTCCTTAGCCAGGGCTGCTGGTGTCCCCAGGAGATATAAGTTCCAGCACATGGAGCAGGTGTTCCTGAGGTCGTTATGGAAAAATATTACTGTAAATTTATAATACTACTGAGTTTACAACTGCCACTTTCCTTCTTATCCATAAGCCTGGCAGCCCTGTAGGCTGCAGTTTGTGGCTGTCTGGCCCCTTTAAACTCCCTGTCTATTAAATTATGGCCACAGTTCTAGAAAGGATCCACTTGCATAGAAACTGAGCTTACATGAAGTGCATTGGCTTCAATGAGATTTTGCATGATCAAGGCTTAAATTAAAAGCTTGATGCATTTTGCTTTCAGAATTCTGCCTCGCAGAAGTCCCAAGGTGTGCATGCTCAGGCATGACATTGCTGTATTACTAACCAACCGAAAGGATGATGATACTGAGCTCTGGAACAATGTTAACCAATGAGATTGCATATGTAAATGAATCCACCTTGCTTAGCTGTAATAAATTCCACAAATGCTGCTATTCACTTCCTTGAAGGCAAAAACCTAGTTTAGTCTGCAAACTTCATGTCCCCTTTAGTTTCAAAGGCAAACTGTTACACTTTTCAAATTCAGAGCCATAATCAGGACCACCTAATATTTCTGAAGACGCTGTTCAGATGTAACAATACATGTGTTGACTTCTTGTTTCAAAAATATCAGTTCCCTTGAGATTACATTTAACTTCTGTTTCATCTCCATTAATATTTAACTCTCAGAATAGGATGAGGTAATACTTAATTACGACAACATATTAACAAATCTTTTAAAAATAAATATTAACTAAAATAAATTAAAAACAGAATAGTTTAAAGTAGGAAAAGCTGTGTTGCCCAAACTGGTCACAAATCTAGTCACCTGGATTTGTGATGTTGGAAATTCACTGTATTAAAACCTGCCAGTCTTCTCTAAGAGTAAAAAGTTTAGTTTATTTTCTTGAATGATAAACTCTACTACATTTTTTTTTCTGATCATAAAATTAATCTTGGGATTGAATTAAGTCAGTTACCTGCATGCTGGTTTTTCGTCTACAACAATGGAGATACCACCATTTACACAGAAATTTGGAGTTGCTGTCACTGGTACTGTTGTGGAACTGGTGACGGTATTGGAGATAGTGCTTGCAAAGTTTTGTTCAGTTGATATCAGATGTGAGATATCTAAAGGAAAAAAAAAAAGAGCACAAGGTTTTCATGCCATACTATTTTTTAATAGACCAGCTATAAGACTTTTCCATTACTCTGTTTTTTGAAACACTCTGATTTTCTGCAAATGGACACAACTTTTGCCTACATTAAAATGAGAATACATAAAACACACAAGTCTGCACTACTGATGAATGCTAAAAGTGAATTGCAATAATACACTGGCTGTGACACAACCTAAGCAATTTTCAGCTGTTATAAATAAATAACTGGTATTTTCACCTTTCAGCAGCATGAAATGCCTCTGCCATGTTTTGCAGTTTACATTCAGAAACAGACAAGAGACCAGAAGTGGTCTAGCTAAAAAGTTTTGCATAGGAATAGCGTCACATATTGTATAATTAGATTTTTAACCTCGTAATGAGCTAGGTAGATGATTATACAGTGAATATAGCTATCCATACATTTAGTCAAGCACATGATTAACTTTAACCACGTGGGTAAACCCACTGATTCCCAGGCTACTCATGCATAAAATTAATCACGTGCATATATGTTTGTAGGAGTGGAGCCTTATGTAGTACTAAAAACATCATACTGCATGCTTACTGCATTATA
The DNA here is from genome assembly GCF_003597395.2 of Chelonoidis abingdonii. Taxonomy (NCBI): domain Eukaryota; kingdom Metazoa; phylum Chordata; order Testudines; family Testudinidae; genus Chelonoidis; species Chelonoidis abingdonii. The sequence goes on along the minus strand of NC_133770.1, from coordinate 223,051,657 downwards.
AAGAGTAACTTTATATAGCTACCATCAATGCTTACATACCTTCCATTGTTAAAAGAATGTAAACACCATCTTCTTTGATGAAGTTGAGGCTTCTAAGCCTTTCATGAGTTAGAAATCCACTAGTTCCAAGTCCTGGCCCTCTCATGAATTGAGTCCCATTAGCGAAATTAGCAGGCGATCCTACTTTGTCTGGCCTGTCCCAAAAATAAGATGAGGAATCTGCAAGGGGGAAAAAAATGTGTGTGTGTGTGTGTGTCTCCTGAATATTTAAACAGGAAGTCACTCAAAACTCCAATAAGGAGTTATATTGGTTGTAGGATTGTGTACATTACTGTCTCTCTCCCCTCTACATTTCCTGGGCCTGAGAATCAGCTCAAGTGTGCTGTGTCCCTCAGGAGGCTATATCAAGAAAGTCTTCCAGTGGCTTGTTAAATAGATTTTTCTCTTGCGATGGGAGCAGAGGAACATGAGGCCTATTCTGCGTGTCAGCCAAAAAAAAAACTGTTGTGAAATCTTTTTTGGAATAAAGTTGGAATAAAAATTGGTAACAGGATTAGTTTTTAAAATACACTAGTTTAGTGGTTCTCAAAGTGAAGCATTTGTTGGTAGTCTGTGGAGAACTGGCTGATCACAATTGCTGGCTCCTCCTCCAGATACATATGCCAGCTTGACATCACACGGCAGAGATCAAACACCTGTGAAAGTAGCTGGTAACGTAAAGGAGCCAGCCTAGCTGCCTGTATTTGGGGCTTCCACTACCTAGAAGGAGCAGAATCAAGAGTTGCCCTCAGGGATTGGAGAGGTCAGCAGGACACGAATGACCAAGAGAAAAAAGAAGGAAAGTGAGTTGCATGTGCATGGGTGCAGAGAACCAAGGGAGGTGAACAGTATGTCCAGGTGTGTAGGGTAGAAGGGAACGAAGTGGCAAGAACCAGAATGTACAGGGCAAGAAGATGATTATCAGCAGGAAATCTTGTGTAGTGTTGTTTTAATTTATTAAAAGGGGATCCTATTCTGTCATTCTAGAATATTTATATCACTTACTTTCCCTATTAGGAAGTTTAATGTGTGTGTGCATCACAGAACATTTGTACTTAAAAAAATATATATATATATTGTGACTTTTCGACAATTTTTAATGTCTTTCAGACCCTAGCATTGCTAAAGTCTGGGAATCCACACAGCTAGATGTGTTTCCATGCAAAGCAAGAACTTAAAGATTGTGATACTGGTAGCTGTCTTTTATAGCAAAATCCTTACTACACTAATATATAGAAAGTGTCTCAGGCCTATATCCAATGTACTTTAAAATAAAATCCTATAATTTACCTCCCCATAGAAATTCTTACTCTCTTCTGTTTTCAGTTTTTACTTTTTCATTCAATTTTCTCCTTTTAAAATGACTCTGATCTGTCACCATTTCTTCTCTTCTCTTCCCTCTCCCCCGCTCTAGCTGCAGGTTATTGAATCTGAATTATTAGTCCTTTGTCCGCTTGAAGATTAGGTTTGACACCAATGCTCCCTTCATCATGGACTGTGGTTAATGATGGCACTCTTGTCTTGTATTAAATCATGCCTAATAGCTGGTCACCTCTGCATTTCTATTTTTAAGAGGGCTGGAAGGCAGATGTAAAGGCTATTGCATGGATCATATGAAAGGAATCTTCAGAGTGGATGCCATTCCTGCTCTTGAGCATGCTGTCTTTAAAATATATATATACACTCATACACACACATGTATAATATATAAAGGATGCCATCCCTGTTCAACCCTATTATCCTGCTCCGGGACACACAATTCCCCTATGTCACTGCTTCCTTCCATTGCATCAAATTCCCTACTAATGTAAATAGATGAAACTCCACTGAAGACAATGGAGCTGTATCCACTTGTACCAGGAGAGAATGTGACCCATTGTTTTTTTGTTCTGTTCTTACAAAAGCAAGACAATGTGTTGGGTAAACAGGACAGTGTAGTCATCAGTTTTTAACTAACCTGTTAATACAGATAGATCTGTTGTTACACTTCTTTGATTTGACATGCTTTGACGAATATCAGGATTTTGATCCAACAGCATCATAGTAGCTTGTTGCCATTCACAAGGCCACTGCAGATGATCATCATTTACTCCAGAGATTAAGTGCAAATATATCGCTAAGTTAAATGGGTTGCTACTGGTACCATTCGCATACAAGCCAACCTGAAAAGCATATCCTTTGCTAGAGTAAAAAGGCGGACTGTATATTTTACTCCCTGCAGGACTTGTATTGAGGAGATGCGTGAAATTTCTTATATGCCAGACATGATGGGGACACTGTGTTTCTGAAAGGTTAATGTCATCAATAGAGAGGCCTCCATTTGATGAACCATTTCCTTTTACGCCTTCAAATACAATTCTGAATTTCCTTGTGGCCTTCAAAGGAACATGGTAAAGCTGCCAATATTCCAGAGGTGAATCTGAAAAAGAGGGCAAACAGAGCAGTCAAATACTGTACAGTATTCAGGACCTGTTACAACATTACACAAAAATTTATTAATTCCACTAGAGTTGAAGTTGTGTCAATATCTCTCATAAATGTTGCTTTTCATGAAATTTAAATATGCATACAGAAGCACATTATTTTCCCTTCTAATTTTCTAACATATGTTTAGTTCTTTAACATGCATAATATTTACTGAATTTAATAGTGGAAAAAAGTTATTGTTCTTAGAGATTTCTTTTTCTTGATTATATATTTTCCAAAGAATTTGGCAGTGAGTTAATCCAAATGTTGTGATAACTGGACATGCACAAAATCCTACCTAGTATCTCTGTAACAAACCCCTCCTAAACAACACAATTCACCTCTGCCACCACCAAAACACAGCCCATGCATGTGAACAGTTACATATCTCAAAACCAGAAAAGGATGAATTGATTTTAAATAGATCTATTTAAATTATCGATTTTAATCATGATGTAAATCAGCAAGCAAGAAGCCTTGATTTAAATACATTTTATTTGTATTTTCCCTTTGTACCATTTAGTTATTTTCTTAAAGAAAGACTGATTCTTGTTGGCTGGTAACCATTAAAACATGTTGATTTGCAACTAAATATAACTTTTGCACTAAATTTGGTGCTTCTTTTTTGCTAATCGGGATAATATGCTATATCTGAACATATTTATTTAAGTAGTTATATCGCTTAATTTATACATAGATTCTTAATTTTTACATTTTTATATTAGAAAATGGTAAATGATGCATTTCTTGTTTACTAGATTAATTTTTATTTGTGGTTTGTGTCAAGTTCTATTTGTATGGAAATTCAAATCAATTAAAATGCACAAGACCAGCATTTTATTTTTTTTAATTAAATAAAAAATAGCTGTGTGTACCTTAAATATTCTAGATGCATAAGGAAAAAAAGTTCATCAAACATTTTGTATTGAAAACTATCTGATCTATTAAGCAAATAAAATATCTGTATTTAGTGAATTGAACAGATTATTTCCTCTCACCATGTTCTCCAGGATTTTGCAACTAGCAGATCTCATCCTCTCATACCTATTTTTTTGGTTGCCAACTGCTTTCTTAACTTTAAATTAATTAATCATTGAACTGAACTAGTTGAATAAACTGAAATGCAGAAAATATTCTCTGCAGCTTCAAAAGAGACTGCTGCTATCAAAATCTGGTTTAGCGTGTCGTCAAACTCTGGTTCCAGGTGCTTAGCCAGTGACTTCCACCAGTTCAGTGGTTTGACTTCCTTTAAAACTTGGCAGCAAATGTGTACTGCTTAAGGGTTTTTTTATTGTTGTTGTTTTTGTATTTAGTTTAAATGATTAATAGATAATAAATTTAGGCCTTAACATGGGATTTCAATTTCAAATTTAATTTTAAACAGCTTTATTTAAAAAAAAACTCTCTACTTAATTTTTATTTTTTTAAAAATCTGATTTAAATATATATTTTTTTAAATTCTTTGACTTATCCACCCTGTCCTGCAACCAAATATCCATGAGATAGATTTCAAGAAGTAGGCTAAAGTATAGAGAGAGTAAACTTTGTGTCAGGATAGGTTTAGTGAGAGTTAGGGGTTCCCTTTAAATTAACCTGAGATCTACACAGGCCCTGAGAAGCCCTGATACCAGTTTGTATGAGAGGAATCTGATAGTGTATAGGGATGCCAAAAGCACCAGAGCAACCAGCTGGTGAGGTTCATGGGGCGGTCAAGCACGCAGGAAAGAAAGATGTAGAGGATTTGATATTTGCTACAGGGAAGACCTTGCAAACAAACAGGTCTAATTAGACATAGGCTATCTCTACACTATGCAGACTATACCCACAAAACCATGTCAGCATAACTATGCTGGGCATAACCCTGTAGTCACAGCCTGCATTGACAGTTTTTTTCTTTTAGTGTGGGAATACCGTCTCCTTAAATGATTGATAGCTACGATTCTTTCCTCAACATAGCTATGCTGATCTAACACCCCCCTCCTCCCATGTAGATGCAGCTAAGTCCATGGATGTGTGGTGTTTTTCACACCCTTGGTCAACACAGCTATATTGACTAACTTTTAAATGTAGAATAAACCTTAGTTGTAAAGGGGAACAAGTGTATTTATTATTATTTAGTATTTATTATTCTTCAGTCTAAAAGAGTGAGCATAGGGATAACTGGGTACTCTATGTATAATTATTATGCATTTACCTTTTCTAATGGGATCCGTTCTGACTTATTAACAATGACAAAAGATCTTGTGCCTGATCCAAAACCTGATGAATCATTGAAAAAACTTCTGTAGATTTCAATGCATTTTAATTAGTCCTTATATGGGGAATACACTATTGTAGACTGGTCCTGTAAACCTGGAGATTGGTGGGATTTTTATCAGTTTTAAAGTTTATTATATGTTCAAAAAAGAGGGAGAAAAGAAACAGGAAAGAAACTTGCATATAGATTAAATTTTTCAAAGTACTCAAATGACTAAGCCCTGTTGATTTCCAATAGGAGTTAGGTGTCTAAGTCTCTTTAAATCTATTTACAGTTGAAAGCTCACAGAATATATCAAGCTACGTGTCAAATGCAAATTGTGATATGTTATTCACATACTTCTGTGAAGTGAATCCAAACACTGTTAAATAAATGTCTGGAAATATTTTTTTCCAACTTGATAAGATCCCTCAAATCAGGGCACTCGGCTAATCTTTTAAATTCACTCCAACTTTTCCACTTTTGTAATATTAATATCTTAATATTAATTTGCTCTGCAACTTTTTATGTTGTCGAAGACACATCTACCTGCTGTGACGTTGCACCCCGTAAGGCTTTATGGAAATATGCTTATGAATATATATATAACTGGAATATGTTTTATGCTACATATGCCATGTAACATATCTCTGTAAAGGTTATGATCTACTGAATCTATTCATCCTATTTGTATGCATGTGTCATTTTTGTGTCGAAGTTATGAATATTGGCTGTGTACTTACTTGATTTCTAAGTAGCCTTAGTAAAGCATTTCGTCAGCTTCTTGAGAAAGGAATGTGCAAGTTAAATGCCCAGTCAAGAAGCACTTGTAGCATCACAGAATCATAGAATATCAGGGTTGAAAGGGACCTCAAGAGGTCATCTAGTCCAACCCCCTGCTCAAAGCAGGACCAATCCCCAGACAGATTTTTGCCCCAGATCCCTAAATGGCCCCCTCAAGGATTGAACTCACATCCCTAGATTTAGCAGGCCAGTGCTCTTGGAAGGCTCCAATCCACATAAGAAGTCTACTTGAGGATGTTCAAGGCAGCAGGTAAATTGTGACTTGCCCATCCAAAACTCCATCTTGGAGCTGGACTTTGCATAGGAGAGAGGAGGGAGTCTCCACTCACAAGAGAGAGTCTATTTAAACCCTTGGGAGACCCTCCATTTTGTCTTCAGCTGGCTCAAGAGATAGCCTCTCCACCCCCAAGGATACCTGAGAGAAACTGGAACAAAGGACAGTAACTACAGGGGGTGTGAGTGATTGCTGGACCATACTAGAAGGAGGCTAGTCTGTAAAAGGAAGCTTACTGGAACACCTCTGAGGGTAAGGTTTTATCTGTATTCAGTTTGCTTACTGTATTAGACATAGAATTGCGTATTCTACTTTATTTTGCTTGGTAATTCACTTTGTTCTGTCTGTTACTACTTGGAATCACTTAAATCCTACTTTCTGTATTTAATAAAATCACTTTTTAGTTATTAACCCAGAGTATGTATTCATACCTGGGGCGGGGAGGGGGCAATCAGCTGTGCCTACCTCTCTATCAGTGTTATAGAGGGTGAACAATTTGAGTTTACCCTTTATACAGGGTAACATGGATTTATTTAGAGTTTAGACCCCATTGGAAGCTGAGCATCTGAGTGTTAAAGACAGGAACACTTCTTAACCTGCTTTCAATTAACCCTACAGCTGTTAGGGGACATGCTTCAGATTTGGGTCTGGGTTTGCAGCAGGCTAGCGGGTCTGGCTCAAACCAGGCAGGACACTGACGTCCCAAGCTGCCAGGGTAGGAAAGCATGGACAGAAGTAGTCTTGACACATCAGTTGGCAGTTTCCAAGGGGTTTCTGTGATCCAACCCATCACACCTGCAATTTTAGATCAGCTACCATGAATGTTTGTGGATCTTTAGCTATGTTAGGTGAGAGAACCTTATTGATAAGTGCAAGTCAGTTGTAGTAACTGACTATATTACTGGAAAATGACTGAGGTTGCATCACCTATTATATCCTCAGCTAATATAGAAGCACTGCAATAACAAGAGAGAAGAAAGCAAATAATGAAACTACAGAGAACAGAAGTTAAAAGATGAACAACGATGAAGGAAAAATGCCACTTCACTATACTATGCTTTTCCCTTCCAGCAGTCTGTTAAGCATATTGAATATATATCCAACCAGAAGGCACACATATAAAAAGCAACTTTATTTCATACCTTGTATCCTTTCAACGAGCCTTAAAGCACTAGTGGAGTTGGCTAAATCATACTCCCTGACTAAGATGTTCAGCTTATCACTTTCATGACCACTGTTGTAATAATAGAATTGTAAGCACTGAAATCCTCTTTTAGGATATAAAATTCGGCTCTCCAGAGTAGCTGTGTTTCCCATGCTGCCAGCACTGGTATTAAAATGCATGAAGTACCCAGTATCTGTCAAAAGTGCATGAGAAATGCAAAAGAAAAAGAAAGTACAGTTTTCTGGTTACATTTTTATTAATATTATTTACCATTATATTGTGATAATGCCTAGGGGACTCAGCGTGTTAGGCCCGGTATAAATGTAGTAAATGACAGTCCTTACCTCAAAGGGCTTAAAGTCTCTGGGGATACGGTATCAGAGTAAAGAGAATTTTTCTCTTTTGCTGGCTATTTTCCCCATTTGCCTGACTCTTAGTATTGATGTTCCAAAGCATAGGCGTTTCTGGTCTAGCCATTTAGGGACATAGGATTCAGGAGTGGATTTACAACAAAACAAACCGTTCAGTAGCATGAGGCCCCTGATGACAGGGGGCCACCAAAATGCAGGACAAATCTCATCTGACAATCTTCCCCCGTGTCTCAGCAAGTAGTGCAGCAGGGCTCAGACAGGCAGGTAGCCTGCATTCTGTGGCCCATTGCCCCATGCTGCTCCCAGAACCAGCCGGCTGCTGGCATGTCTCTGTGCATTCCTGGTGGGGTGGGGGGAGACGGCTCCACATGCTGTCCCTGCGCTGCACAGCACACGGAAACCTGCTGCCCTCCTCCCCCCAAGGGGCACGCAGAGATGTGCCAGCAGCAGGGCTAAGGTGGCTCCCTGCCTGCTCTGTCTTCCTCCATCCACGCCATGCTGCTCCCAGAAGTGGACAGCCTGTTCCTGTGGCGCTCCAAGTGCCAACTCTGCAGCTCCCATTAGTCGGGAACTGCACTTGCGGGTAGCGATGCCTGGAGACCCACTGTTCCCCCTGCCTAGGAGCCGCTGCCGGCGAAGTGTGTGTGCCAGTCACTTTGGGAGCCACGCCACCCAAGGTAAGCACTGCCCTCTCCTGCACTCCTGCCCCAGCCCAGAGCCCGCACCCAAACTTCCTCCCAGAACCTGCACCCCTCACCCCCTCCCACACCACAATCCCCTGCCCCAGCCCAACCCCAGGACCCAAACTCCCTCCCAGAGCCCAACTCCCACACCTCCTCCTTCACCCTACCCCCCTGCCCCAATCAAGATACCTCACTTTATTTTCATTTACTTTCCATTACTCATAGGAGGAGGATAAAGAACAAAGAATGAAAAGGGGTGGGGAGGGGAGATAAGAAAGAATGTTTTTTCTTGGCTGGGTCCTGAGGGGTGGGCCCTGAAAGTGAAGCTGTGCACAGAGCCCCACTAATTCTAAATCCATCACTGATCGGACTGCAAGGGGGCCTCCTGATCTCTGAGTCTAATCCCCTGCTATCTCAGGCAACCCCATCATAGAATCCCATTAATAAACTATTAAACTCTATCTTAAAATTAGTCAAGTTGTTTGCCCCAATGACTCCTTTCCAGATGGCCCATTATTTGCTTGCATACACTACCTGGTGTGTTGGCTGACGCTGTTGAACCAAAACTCATGATGATTGTTTTGGCAGGCTCAAAACAATCAGTTTTTATTTCCAATGAACTGTTTACCCAGCCCAAATAATATATATTCTCAAATCCCAACCCTTTCCAGATTTTCTACTGAGCAGTTAAACACAAACAAGAATTTATGGTAATAGCAGAAATATTTTTCATCTATCTGAACTACAATGGTTTGTAAATCTTTTTTTAAGCCAATTAATACATCTTGTATAGTTCTCTTGTTTTATTACTATACCAAAGGCCAGAAAGTACAGGAAAGAGATTAGAACTTTCAACCTTCATTAATATCTACAGTAAAAATAACAAGTGTTCCTGATAATTTTATGCTACTTGGTTAAAAATTCATCCTCAGGTGCACTCTGGAGAAGGTCAAAGTCACAATTCTGTCCTAGCAGAAAACATTTTCAAAAGATAAGAATTCCTTGACATTACCTTTGCAGTGTCCCATATTGGTATGATCAGTGTGTGGGCCAGCAGGTACCTGAGACACACGTTGCCAGTCACTGTTATCTTCTGAACTTTGAATTATGCCACACACATTTTCAAGTTCAAAACTGCATGTGTCCATAAAGCTTAGTGAGGAGGCTGCAAGATACAAAAGCAAGTAAGTGGTACATCTGAATTTTAGTCTTCCGAAGCTGGTGTTAGAGAGAATACTAAGACATTAGGCTCCTATGGAATCCTATGCATCCACCAATCTCATCAAAGTCGATATGAGTTGCATGTTTAGCACTTCACATGAGTGGGCCTGTAATTAGCTGTGATATACTGGAGTGGAACTGACTAATGCAAAGTTTGGGTTCTTTTTCAGCAATCGTGAACATCAAGTGACTCCATCATACCTGAGAGATCCATTAATCGTCTTCTGCATCTCTTAAGTGTTGTATTGATATTGTGCAATAGACAGTTGTTTATAAAAATGATAGCCCAGATCCTCCAGTCCTTACTCAATCAAAATGATGATGGACTCTCCTTCCCCTTCAGATCTCCATCTCCTCCAGTTATCCCAGGCATGGCCACTGGCTTTACCAAAATTTCCCTGATGTCTTTGTTAGACTACTAATTTTGGAATATCAGTTGAATGTAACACTAAAGAGCAGTCAGGAGGACATGATTTAGATGGAATTAAAAAAAAATGTAACACACAAACTTGTTTGCATTTGAAACGTATGATTGCATCAGCCCATGGAAATTTTGAACGTTTTGTCTGTCTCATATAAAAATAAACTAAAAGCATACTGAGTGAATGCACAACATATAGTTTAATACAGGGAAGGTAGAGGCCAGATTTAGGTCTCTGTCTAAGCTAGGAGGGAGACTGGTTGAAATCCTGGCCCTGATTAAATCAATAGCAAAACACACATTAACTTCAATAGGCCTGTGATTTCTCCCACTGTTTGGATGTGAATGGAGATAAGGATAAGAAATATAGAATGACACTTATGTAGTGAGGAAATAATAGAATGTGGGGGAAAGACAAAGAAAGTGATTGTATACACTTTACAAAAGGGGAAACAGAGTTGCAAGAGATAAGGGGAGGACCAGCTATGACCCCAATTCAACAAAGAATTTAAGGACACGCTTAAATTTTAAGCACATATGTAAGTCCCACTGACCTCAAGTGCTTTATGTGCCTAAAGTGTGTTGCTGACCTGGGACCTAAGCAAGCAAAGGGATTTTTACTAGGAGCTTGTAGAATTTTAATGCTCATACTTATTGTAAAATGTTTTTTGAAACCATAATTGATTTTTTTAAAACATAATGTCTAATGATGCATGATTGCTTATTGTTGAAGTGAGGTTACCAAAAAAATTATGATCTGCATGCCAGTGTATACTTATCTGAACTGGTTTAGCCAATCACAATTACAGATTTTTAATCCCTTTGATAATGAAACCATATATTATAATTCTCTCTCCCTTATTTTCATTCTTCCTCTTGAATTAGCTGGCCTACATGCAGAGGTACTGGTCTCACACTATCACCATACTGTATCTAGACTGGATTTGGAAGGGCTTTAAAAAAAACACCATATTTTCTTCAGAGAACCCCCCCCCCCCCCCCGCAGTGTAATTGGATGACACACATCCTGTATCTCCCAAATTGTGATAGGTAAGGGTACAGCCAGTGCAGATATAATAAAGACAGCAGAGATGTGAATTTTGCAAGTGCCTACCACAACTGCAGGGGAACCAAAAAACTTTGTACAGTAAAGCATGTCTTAAAGAAACCACCCAAGGGATGAACACAAATCAGCTGCCTAGTAAAAGCGTTCTTTAACTTAAGATCAAATAAAATTTCATTGGAAGCTTTGCATTGCCTTCTACACAGCAGGACTCCTGCAGGCGTGGTCTGTTATTTCTAACTGTCTTAATTGTACTGATATTTCTGTTGCTCTTAACACACCCACTTTTCTAAACCGTTAGCTTCTCTTTCACCTGTGCTGGGTAAATATTTCTTGATTTCTTCCATATAATGGACAGAAAAAGCAACAATGATTCAAGAGAACTTGAAAAACATACTGCAATTGTATAGGCGATTTAGTTTCTGGAGATCATAATCACTGAAATCCATTCGTTGCCCAATCACATCCATGAATTCTGGTATGTTAGTTACTATGGTTGGTTCAGTTCCATTCATGAATGCTGTTTTACTATAGTGCATCACAGAAGTGTAATCGTAAGGAACGTTCAGGGCGCTTGATGTTTTATCATCGTATGTATTGAAATTGTGTTCTCTACCTAATGAAGAAAATGAAGGGAGGGATAACTGATCAATCAGGATATAAAAGTTATCTAAAATACATATATGTACAGTCTGCTTTTAAATTAAGAAAACTGCGTAATTTAAGAGTTCAAGGACTGAGTCATAGATTTTTAAGGGCAAAAGGGAGCACTATGATTTTTTTAGTCTGCCCTGCTGCATAACACTGACCACAGAATTTTACCACATGATTCCTGTATCAAACCTACAACTTCTCATTAAACTATAGCATATCTTTTGGACCTCCAGTCTTGATTTTAAGACTTCAGGTGCTGAAGACTCCACCACAATCCTAAGTTGTTTCAATGATTATTTACCATCACTGTAAAAATTAAAAAAAAAACCACCTTATTTCTGGTCCGAAATGTTTGTAGCTTCAGCTTCTGACCATTGAAACTTGACTTTGGATGGTTTAATATAAAACATCTGGTAACTCCCAGTTCACATCTTGCACCAATAGCATATGCACAGGATGTCTGTTCTGTTTTCAGTTTGCAATGTGTGAACACATGGTGGTAGTTTGCTGTGAACTGATGGAATAGCATTCTTGGGGCAGAGATATATGGTCCTTTGCTTCAGAGCAGGGGAGGAATTGGGATACATTATTGCAGGCATGACTGGGGCTGGCTCTTCAACTGGCTGGCATCAAGGTCCTGGATCCCCAACAGATCCTGCCTCTTAGGGGACAGCTCCTCTCTAGCATAGGCACTGATTACATGAGTGCTCTGGGGCTGAAGCACCCATGGGAAAAAAATAGTGGGTGCTCAGTATCCACGGATGATCCTGCTGATGTGCTTCTCCCCTTCTCCTTCCCCTCCCATGCCTCCCGCGATCAGCAATTCAGTAGCATGCAGGAGGTGCTGGTGGGAGAGGGGAAGAGTAGGGCCTTGGGGGAAGGGGTGGAGTGGGGGAGGGGTCTGGGGCAGAGCAGGGGTCAAGCACCCCCTGCAGAACTCAGAAAGTCAACGCCTCTGTTCTCTAGTATCCTCCCACTCATCCTCTAGTGGACCTTGCTGATTGTCCTCAGTGTGGGGGGAGAGTGCAGCCAGCAGGCTCCATGTGGTGTCTTGGATGGGTAGTGCTATAATTGTGTAGGACAGGGATGGCCAACCTGTGGCTCCAGAACCACAAGCGGCTCTGCAGAAGTTAATATGTGGCTCCTTGTATAGGCACTGACTCTGAGGCTGGAGCTACAGGCATCAACTTTCCAATGTGCCGGGGGGTGCTCACTGCTCAACCCCTGCCCCCATTCCACCCCTTCCCACCCCCTCCCCTGAGCCATCCGTGCCCTCGCTACTCCCCTCCTGCATACCACAAAACAGCTGATTGGGAGGGGCTGCTGGTGGGAGGGAGGGGCTGAGAATGGGGGGAGCAAATGGGGAGCTGCTGATATATTACTGTGGGTCTTTGGCAATGTACATTGGTAAATTCTGGCTCCTTCTCAGGCTCAGGTTGGCCACCCCAGTGTAGGATCTTGTTCAGTTCACCATAAAATGGACAGGTTGCATATTCCTTTTGTCCATTACTTACTCCTGAGCTCCTTATCTGGCACTGGTTGGCATCCTGGTTGTGGCTCCTCTCAGACATCTGCTTAGCAATGTACACAAAAAAATCTTTCTTCCAGTGGCTGGCCACAAGAGCTTCCTGCACTGACACTTCTCCCCAGATGGCAATGAGATCCAGGGTTTCAGCACAGCTGCAAGGAGCTGTGTGAGACATGTTGTGGGACAGCTGGAGTGCTATCATGGTTGTATTGCAAGAATACTGATACACTCAGATCCAGGAGTAAATGGGCAAATTCTAACTCCACACCAGCTATCAAAGGAGATGTCCTGAGAACTGAACACCAGAGCAGGGGCAGGCACACAGGTGAATGGACAAGTCCATAATGGTAAACCTGTAAAGTCACTGTGGGATAGCTGTTGGAAGCATGGAAAAAGTGGTGCGCAGCAATTACATCCACAAAAATAGTAGACTGCACTAATTCAATTTGAAGCAAACCTAGTTGGCAAGAGGACTCCAGAGTTCACAGCACAATGATTGAGTGCATCGTGTATGCAACTGTTTTCAAATCAGTCTAACTCAGTTTGATCCACTTTAAACACCACCCCTGCTATAAACCCTTTGTGTGATAAATTCGAGTCCTCCTCTATCAGAAATCTTCTCCCCATGTAGGTACTTAGATTGTCATCACCGTACCTCTTAAGGTTCCTTTTTGTTAACCTAAATAGGCTGAGCTTCTTTTCTTTTCTCTTTTATTGTAAGGCAAAAAATAATTAAATACAGATCCAAAAAACAGATACAGTTTAAATTAAGTCATTCTCTACAATATATTTTTACATCTGCAGCTCCTGGCTGATCATCCATAAATAAGATGTATTTGATCTAATAATTATGTCTTTTAGTGTTGGATTTTGTAGATGTTCTTGAGTTAGGAAGGAATGAGTTCATATCCAGTACCATGACCTTCATGTTGCCTGACAAACACAGCTCATAATGAGCCAAAGAAATAGAGACCAATAAGATTCCTGAGACGGCCTCAGTTGTGGAAGAAGCTCCTACCCTTGCCTGTAATAGTCCAGAATTGTTGAACTCACATGCTACATGGCTCATATTTTTACCCAGGTGACTGCTGAAGGGGGTTAGAACCCTTAGTGGGGAAAAAGTCCCACAGGTTGGGAGGTGTCAGCGAGTTGTAGTTTTGCTGGGATTTTCCATGGTTTGCTCCTGCTTTTGATTTGGTTGCACTGGGTTTTTGGTTTTTTTAAATAATGTCAAAAGCTTCTAGAGAAGTAGGTGGCACCACTGTAAATTACAATAAATGAATCCAATTATTGTACTGTGCTCCTAAGTGCTCTCTTACTCTGGGTATTGCACCTGGCACAATGAGGCCCCAATCCTGCACTGAGGCCTCCAGGAAATGCCTTGATACAGATGATGATGATAATAATTGAGGTTTAGTGCCCTCATTATAGGTCCCTTAACATTTATCTCTTCGGTGTGGGTAGTTGTTAAAATAAATAAATTTGAGGTGAAGGAATTATATTTTTAAAATCCTACTGTAGCTATATGAGATGTTACGCAGATTAGCCTTCTCCATTGACTTAAATGAAAAGAACGCCAATGAAAATGGTTTACCAGACTGAATTCTGTCCCACATTATGGAGACATAATCATCCCGGTCAGATCGTGATTGCTCATGCCAGAATCCAAGTGCATGAAGGAACTCATGTTGAATAGTCCCAATTCTGTCACAGTTGGCTCCAATTGAGAGTTGCTGCTTCCCTTGTTGGCGGTTCCCTACATAGGACCAGCAACTAATAATAAAATAAAATGCAGGACAGATCTGAGAAATACATAACTGATGTCCCCCAGTAATCTTTTTAATCAGTCTGTTCTGACAGATACAGTTTAAATGTAGGCGTTACAAAGTTTTATGAAATAATGTGTTTGATACATAGCGAACGCATTTCTTTTTTTCTATAAATTATTCTGGTTTAATATATTTGGAGTTAGTTCTTCAGACTTGTCCCTTCCTCTAATATTCAGTTTAGTGGTTTTCACTATGTTTGTCTGTCTGGAACTTGTTTTGTTTCTATTAGTTTATTTCTTTAACAGGAAAATGTCACAATACTAATGACAGAAAGGATTGATGAGATTTTCATTGATACTGCAAAAAACCCAGAAATGAGGAGCCACATAAAATTTTGCCAGAAAGGTGATTCCTCTGGAAAATTTTAAGAGACAACATTCAGGCCATCTAATTAATTTTTTAATTAAGGATTTTTCCCTCCTTAGTGAAATTAGTTGCTTGGGGAAGATGCTGGCATTGGCAGCCCTGAAGAATGAAGCCATCTGTACAGCCTTAAAAATAGGGAGACAAGTTGAGTCAGGTCATATCTTTTATTAGACCAACTTCTGTTGGTGAGAGAGACAGACTTTTTGGTTCTGAAGGAACTCAAATATGAAATTGTAAAACTAATTGTGGTAGGTAACCTAGCACTTAAATCAGCTTCTGTACCAGGTGACCTGAGGATAGCTAATGCAACACCATTTTTTTTTAAAAGGCTCCAGAGGCACTCCTGGCAATTACAGGCTGGTAAGCCTAACTTCAGTACCAGGCAAATTGGTTGAAACGATAGTAAAGAACAGAATTGTGTTCAACGTATTTTGTTCCACACAGCTTTTATAAAGGAGAATCATCCCTCACCAATTTATTAGAATTCTTTGAAGGAGTCAACAAACATGTGGACAAGGGCAATCCAGTGGATATAGTGTACTTGGACTTTCAGAAAGCCTTTGGCAAGGTCCCCCACAGAAGGGAAACTAAACAGTTTTATGCAAACTAAACAGTCTGGGAGAAGAGGGTAGGTCCTTTTATAGATCAGTAATGGATTAAAACATAGGAAACAAAAGGTAGGAATAAATGGTCAAATGGATGCAGGATGCTACCTGCCACTCTTAAAATGGAGAGAGGTAGGTAGAATGTTTGCTAGGGATCTGTACTGGAACCAGTGCTGGTCAATGTATTCATAAATGATCTGGAAAAAAGGGGATGATAAAGTTTTATGGATCTGTTTGTCATCCCCATGAATTTTACGCTGCTGCCCAAACTACACCCTTTAGACTAGGGTTATTTAATCTAGAGACATAGGAGACTTGACTGTAACAATCAACGTTATATAGGACAGAGTGAAAAGTGATCAGTTCTTGCCTTTTTTACCCCATCCTATCACAACAAAACATGGGCACACAGGGAAACAAAGGGTAGTAAGGATGGAACCAATTTGAAAAAAGTACCTGTTGAAACTTGCTAGCCAAGAGGCTGTAAAGTCATATACTTCAGCTGCATTTTTTAAAGTTTATGACTATTAATAACTTTTACTGATAAGCTAGTCAAGATGACAAGGGTAATGAAACTGTAAGCATATAAGGAAGGAATTTCTCCTTAAGCACGGCTTTGTATAACTTAGCAATGAAGGCTAGATACATTACCAGAGTAGATGGGCCAATGCTTTTGTCTGCTATGGCAAATTCACCTCTAACAGAGGTACAAAACGGAACATAATGATGATTGAACGTCTAACATAGTGAATGCCAGTGAAAATGAGGTAGGATCTGAGTCTAAAATAGGGAAAGAACAACTCAAAAATTACTTAGACAAGTTAGATGTCTTCAAATCACCAGGGCCTGATGAAATACATCCTAGAATACTCAAGGAGCTGACTGAGGAGATATCTGAGCCATTAGCAATTATCTTTGAAAAGTCATGGAAGACAGGAGACATTCCAGAAGACTGGAAAAGGGAAAATATAGTGCTCATCTATGAAAAGGGAAATAAGGACAACCCGGGGAATTACAGACCAGTCAGCTTAACTTCTGTACCCGGAAAGATAATGGAGCAAATAATTAAACAATCAATTTGCAAACACCTAGAAGATAATAAGGGGATAAATAACAATTGACATGGATTTTTCAAGAACAAATTTTGTCAAACCAATCTGATCGCTTTCTTTGACAGAGTAACAAGCCTTGTGGATAGGGCGGAAGCAGTAGATGTGGTATATCTTAACTTTAGTAAAGCTTTTGATAATGTCTTGCATGATTATCTCATAAACAAACTAGAGAAATACAACCTAGATGGAGCTACTATAAGGTGGGTGCATAACTGGTTGGAAAATTGTTCCCAGAGAGTAGTTATCAGTGGTTCATAGTCAAGCTGGAAGGGCATAATGAGTGAGGTACTGCAGAGATCAGTTCTGGGTCCTGTTCCATATCTTCATCAATGATTTAAATAATGGCATAGAAAGTACACTTATAAAGTTTGAGGATGATACCAAGCTAGGAGGGGTTGCAAGTGCTTTGGAGAATAGGACTAAAATTCAAAATGATCTGGAGAAATTGTCTGAAGGAAATAGGATGAAATTCAATAAGGACAAATGCAAAGTGCTCCACTTAGGAAGGAACAATCAGTTGCACACATACAAAATGGGAAATGACTGCCTAGGAAGGAGAACTGTGGAAATGGATCTGGGGGTCATAGTGGATCACAAACTAAAGATGAGTCAACAGTGTAACGCTGTATCATTACTGGGATTATTTAGCAGAAGTATTCTAGAAGACGTGAGAAGCTAATTCTTTCCTGCACTGCGCGCTGATTAGCTCACTGGAGTATTGGTCCAGCTCTGGGCACCGACATTTCAGGAAAGATGCAGACAAATTGGAGAAAGTCCAGAAAAGTGCACAAAAATGATTAAAGTCTAGAAAACAGACCTAATGAAAGGAAGATTGATTTGTTTAGTCTGGAGAAGAGAAGACTGAGGGGACATGATAACAGTTTTCAAGTACATAAAAGGTTGTTACAAGGAGGAGGGACAAAAATTGTTCTTAACATCTGAGGACAAGACAAGAAGCAATGGGCTTAAATTTCAGCAAGGGTGGTTTAGGTTGGACATTAGGAAAAACTTCCTAACTGTCAGAGTAGTTAAGAACTGGAATAAATGGCCAAGAGAGGTTGTGGAATCTCCATCACTGGGGATTTTTAAGAGCAGGTTGAACAAACACCTGTCAGGGGTGGTCTAGATAATACTTAGTTCTGCGTTGAGTGCAAGGGACTAGACTAGATGACCTCTTGAGGTCCCTTCCAGTTCTATGATTCTATGATAATGATGAGGTTTATTAAACACCATTGGCTAAATCTTGCAATTCTTACTGTTGAAGTCAGTGGGAGTTCAGAAGTCTAGGATTTAGTCCTATATGGTCTTTTTGACCTGGCTGCTAAAACACCTGGATTTATTAGGATGGAAGATTCATAGGTTAGGGTCAGCCTTTCAATGCCTAATGTTTAGATGTTCTGCCAACTAGCGGAGTCCAAAACCCTGAGTTAGGTGTCCAGGCTCCCAGTACCTATATAATGCATGAGGAGAGTCAGGTGCCAAGAATAGGATCCACCAAAGCCCAGCATGGTACTGAGTGGAGAGCCGCCTAAGCTAACAAGTAGAAAAAGAAGAGGAGAGGAGTAGTTGGCCTAAGCCCCGCTCCTCAAAAGGAGATAGACATCTAAAATAATACCTGTTCCACTTTGTATCAATAGTCATTAGAACAGGGCCTGGAACTTGGACCTCACACATCCCAGCTGGGATGGGTAGTTCCAAGAGTCATTGTCATTGTCTCTCTGGCCCAATGCCTTAAGTATTTCATACAAGGTGGAAGAGATTCAACAGGAGAGACTGGCATCCCTGAATACTTTTTAGTGCAGTGGTTAGGGCAGTCACCTGTCAGGTGGGAGACCTGACTTCAGATTCTTGCTCCACATCAGACAGAGGTGGGATTTGAACCTGACTCTCCCTCCTCCTGGGTGCATGTGCTAACCATTGGGGTAAAAGTTACAAGGAGGTGGCACTACCACCACTAATAACATTTCATGTGAAGCCAGATCTACTAGTCATGCTCTCAATATGCCTACTGGAATGGGCCCCACAAGCAAGATAGATGGGGCAATGCCTAGTTTGAAGATCTTACTGGGGCATGGATGTGAGCTGGGTATGACAACTGAAGTGGCTGTGGGCTTGTCTAGTGGCTGAAATTTAGGTAACTACAGGGTTAGGTGGCAGATGAGTGGAGGTTTTGAGGCTCTATATTTTGGAGTTACATGCCTAAATCCCTTTGTGGTTCTAGCCCATAGCATTCAGATCACACTTGCACGTTGGTGGTTTACAATTAGTACACAGGTCTATAAAGTAAAATATTTATAGTGACAAATAGCCTGGGGCTGACTTTGTATCATTTTCCAGGCTCAGGTAGGATTCAACACAACCCTGCTATGTCACTATCCATATCTAATTCCTTTTATTATGGTTGGAAAAATTGCAGTCCTGCAGTCTAGACTATGGCATTTCCATTGTGGGGATTTTATAAGGCAAATTTAGTATGAGAACATGAGAATAGAACTTCATATGCCCAAAGGCCAAACAAGAAAAAATGATTTGATCAAATAGCTTGATTTACCATGAAAGGTAAGGTACCATGTCTGTTAAGGATTCAGTTCTGTACTCAGTTGCATCGTTACAACTTCCATTGGGTCCTAGAGTGTTTGTTTGCAAACAAGTATAATAAGGGAAAACTTAACCTTTACCAAGTTCATTCCAGGTTATGGACTATTATAGTTTCCAATGTGTAAAATCGGAGAATGACTAGGTTGAGATAAGGAATTATATTCAGTTCCCTGTTTTTGGAGAACATACTAATTAGTGCACATAAAAACTGGCCATATAGCCAAATGGAATGAGAATTTGTCACATTTTTCCTCTTACCCACTGCCCTTGAACACTGATATATAATTTTTTTCTCCTTCCCAAGGTTTGAAGTCGATACAGGTTTTTAGGCGATACCGTTCAAATGCTTTGAGGATAAGTCCTTTAGCATTCATTTCTGTAAGGGAAACAAATAGAATTGTTATAAATAGAAAGCCAAATCCTGAGGTCCTTGCTGAGCTTTTATAGACCTCACTCTGACAAGCTGCTATTAAAATCTTGGAGTTTTGACAGATTAAGGATTGGGCAAAAATTCAGTAAAGGCCTAAGAATCTAGACTGCTGGAAAATTGGATTCTACCTTTGTTTTGTTTAAACATAATACAATATGTTTCATGTGGGATTTTCATGTATACAATATAAGATGAGTACATAATGCTTGATCCTGACAGTTGCTGAGTGCTCTCAACTGCTACTGACTTCAGTAGAGTTTATAGGACCAAGGATTGAATAAAAACTGAGTAACACCTCAGATTCACCCAGAGCAAGTAAAGGGTTATAAACACTGCAGTGGCATTGTTCAGATCCTTGAATGCTAGCAATACGTCTGGGTCATCTCCTCTAGGAGACTTGCTTGGCTTAAATTGGTTAATCTTTCCCTTCATCTATTCATATCCAAACTTTTGGAGACTGAACCGTGCAAATGGAAAGGTGAGATTCACTAAATTAAAAAGATCCCCAAATAAGTTTTTCTTTTCACTTAATGCAGTGTCATACCTTAGGCAGATGACTTTAAAAACAAACTTGTATTTAAAACTAGTGCAAATTTTCAACCGAAGCAGACACTATTATATCTTTCTATCTATCTATTTATTTATTTCAAAGGCAAATACGGTACCGAGGCTATCCTCAAGGACATATGGAATGGTGAGGGGCCACCGATAGTTGTCACCAATAATGGAGTTTCGTTCCTGTATTTGAGAAGAAAAATAAATGTAAAGAGTTCAGTGAGGGATGACATAGGAGTAAAAAGAAAATTTAGTAGCTCTAACCTGCTACCTGTAACCATAGGTACCGACTCTATGAATTCTCACACCCATGGGAAAAAAATGGTGGGTACTGAGCACCCACTGGCAGCCCCCTTATCAGTGCCTCCTTCTCCCCCAGCACCTCCTGCACACCGTCATCAGCTGTTCCATGGTGTACAAGTGGCGCTGTGGGCATGAAGGAGTGAGGTTGGGGTGTGCTCAGTGGATGGAGCAGAACGGGGCAAGGCAGGGGCGAGAAGAGGCGAGGTGGGGATGAGATCTTGGGGGAAGAGGTGGAGTGGGGGTGAGGCCTATTAGAACATTAGAAAGTCAACGCTTATTCTAGAGACTTCCCAGGACCAGAGTTTCAAATCCCAGCAGGGTCAGCTAAATCCTAAGTTCCTTGCCATTTATGAGGGTCTATCTTTCAGTATATCATTATAATATAAAGTCCTATCTACTCTGCCTGAACATTAACAATCCCATGACTCTTGTCATAAGTGTAGGAATTTGTTCTATTGGCCTTGACTAAAACTTCCTTTACTGTCACTGATGTACCATGTGCAGATTGATTTCCATCCTCCATCCCAGAAGTAATTCAGTAGTGACTAATAATCATCTGCTCCCATTGAATTAGATGGCAAAATTGCTATTGATTTCAAAGGAATTAGGCTAAAGTAGATTGTCAGGCATTCCCACTGGGATTCTTTGAGATATAATGCATTATATAATGCAGTGATTTTTTGAGGTGAATAGGGATACTAGAGGGATGTTCTAAGATGAGATGCTAATCAAGGACCTAAACTTGAATGAGGAGTCAACTCACATGAGGAGGAAGGGTATGCAGGGAAGAGTGTGAGGTTTCATATGCTGACAAATATTGTGCAGAATTGCAGATAAACTAAGGATATCTTAAGCACACCTGTCTGCATGTGATTAATGCCAATACTCTTAAAACTACAAGTCTAAATCACAGTAAGGGAAATAAGAAATTTTATTACATTGATCTAATGGCTGAACTGATTTTTATTCTAGATAATGCTTCTGTAAATGTACATGACTCGTTCATTATCTGACATTTTGTACAAATACATTCCCAAATTATTTCAATTTATTGTAACATAAACAACATTTGTGGCTAGTTCAAGCTGGATGGGCTGAGCATGTTCAGATCAGCCATGCTTTTATATTACATAAGTCAACGACACATTTCTGGTTTTATATTTTATGTTTGAACTCACCCTATCAAGTTTGATGTCTCCCTCAAAAAGGTTCAGTCCTAAAGCTAAAAAGTAACAGCTGATTAACATTCAGACATTGTACTGATCTCTCATTGTTACAATGAAACTTTCAAAATATGAAAAAGAAAATTAAAAATAACCTTCATTGATGTCCAAGATATCTTGATCACTTCCACCATCTACATCTACTTCTGAAAAACAAGAGACAAGTGAGATAGCACATTAGTCTTTGCAATTATCTTTATGAAGTGTGAAAGTTAATGTAATTAATTATAAATCTGTCCCTGCTGTGTTTATGAGCAGCTGTTTTTGTTGGCTGCCTTCAGTGCACTCATATAGAACTCTAAACAGAACTCACCAAATGACACTGGAGTGGGCTAGCAAGGGAGAAAAAAAAAGAGATTATCAGGATACACAAAATGAAATCCTATGAACATTATTCTTTTAATAATATTGCAGATCCAGCTTGAGCTCAACTAACAGCATTTATTGCTGGCCACTTGGAGTATGTGTTTATAGGCTACAATCAGGTTGCACTGGGAACCGTTTGGCTGTTTGTGTGTGCATGCACTCAGATGTTCCAGTACAGAGTATAGACTAGATAAGCCAAGAGATCCTTTTCAGCCCAATCTTCCCCGATTCTAGAATATCAATAGCCCTCCATTAAGTACTAAAGTTTTATGACATTTATGTGCAACAATCTCATAAATCTACCTTTAAAAAAAATGTTATTCCATAGTACAATGTCTAACAGATACACGTATGCCGTGGGAATGATATCAAAGATTTTTACAGACACTATCTACTTTTGAAAAATCTGATCTTGTAAACTCCTACACATGTAGCCCTCACTTACATGGGTAAAGATTACCCATTCACAAGTAAGGGTTGGCAGGCTCCAACCCAGCTTGCATAGAATACATAGTTGTCATCGTGTTCATTTTCCTAGGCTTATTTAATTTTTTTTTTAAGTGGAGGCTGATCCAATGTCCAGTGAAGTCAGTAGGAGACTTTCTAGTGTCTTCAATGGGCTTCAGATCAGGCTCTTAAGTGGCCAAATCAGAGCAGTTTCACTGAGAGGAGTAAATGAGTGCAAGGTAAGGATGAATATAGGGAAATTAAAAAACCAACCCCTACTAATAGGAAGTGTTCCATGTATTGGTTTAGAGGCCAGAGACTGGTAATGAAAGAGTGTAATTTGCAGCTGAACTGAATACACAGAGAAGCCAATTTATTTCCAAACAGCAAAAAAGTCTCATAATTCAATTAATGGTGATCTGGTTTGGAAGTAATTAATAATTGCCTTGACAGTTAATCTGACTAAAATTAATCCCCCAAGAATGATTTAATATTGTCAGTTTCATAATGGTTTATCCAAAAATTTCTATAAACATAAATAAAAAAATAAAAGCTTTATCCAAAGTGCTGAATACCTTTAGTACCATTAATGAAAGGTAAAGCATTTCTGTGGTCGCTGTGATTACAATCACAATGCCTCCAGGCTTCAAAATCCATCATGCAAACAACACATACATCACAAACCTAATTTTTTTTCAGTCCCTGGACAAGATTCTCCAGCTGCATCAAAACTTTCATAAGTAGAACCATAAAACAATTTAATTGATTCCAACCTATACACTCCTAGTGAGTAAGAAAAAGCATGAGTGTGAGATTATTCAAATACCAAATGATTTCTAATTCCTCATGTAATCAAATCCAGCCCAGGTCAGTAGTGACTGAAAACTGTCACCAACTGATGGCTTCAATGTTGAAGGAGCTGGTAATTTCCTGCTACATAGGGTCTAATCCTTACTCATGGCTATGGAATCCAACAAGTCCCAGTGAGATTACTTATTTTAGTGGGAATACTTGTGCGTGTAAAGATTACTCAGGGGAGCATCAGCTGCAGGATCAAGCTGCAGATATCCATAGCCTCAAAGCCAACACAATTTACCAGAATGCCAGCACCTACTATTTTAGGAATAGCTACAATTTTGTACATTTATAACAAATTCACAATTAAGAATAACACTGCCAGCTAACACTAATTAAGAGTGTGTCAAGGAGAAATCCAGTTAGTCCACTGAATTACTATTTTAAAATCTACCCGGCAGACATTTCCTCTTTTCCGAATAATTTACCGTTTGTGGTTAATTCGGCCTAACTATGGGAAACACTTTGAGGCACGTGAATGATGTTACCTACATTAAAATGTAAGGCAGCTATATTCGGCCACCTTAACTCATATTAAGTAATACATTGCTCCATGAGTTGTCCCAGTGATACCAACATGAGAAAAGGTACCAGATCCTGGCAAAGTAATAGCAGTGTAATCAGACTCCACTTCCATTCACACAGTGTTTGTCTGACCCACAGATTCAGAATATTGTGTGCTCCAAATTCTTGCAAATCACACTGAGTCTCATTCACAGAAGTGGGAAAATACTACATTTCTCTGGAAAAACATAAGGCAGTATACAATTTCAAAGTTGCTATTGTTGAACGTTGTCATAAAATAGCTCACCACAGGTTGGGGAAGCTGCTGGTACAGCCAAAGAAAAGCATGTCCAGCTTGACTAAGAGGGCATTCACTTCATTGACATATTTATTATATTAAACAAAATACTTGATATGACTATCTGTATTCCAAATAGTGGAATAGATGTTACCACTTAGCCTTGTCCCAGTGCTAGACTATGTATGCAGCCAAATTGCTATAGAAAAATCAGTGGTAGTTCTGCCTGAGTAAGGAGTGTAGGATCAGGCCCTCTAGATATAGAGCTGGACTGATTATAAGTAGCAGCAATAAGAAATCTACTCAGAAACAAAATGTTCTTAATTGGAGAGAAACCATCATTTGCAGGAACTATATGCATCAGTTTTTCTTTTTTTTTCGTAAGCTTGTCATGACATATAACACACTTCAAAATGTAAAGATTGTCTCTGTTTTCTTACCAGACCACAGCCAACCTGAAGAAGACACCAAGTCAGGAGCAAAGGCATAGATAACATACCCATCTTGCTTTACTCTGCGAAAGGTTATGGACTCAATTTCAGAGCAACTTTCTAATTAAGGACATAAATTTTATACTTCAGAACCTTTGCCCTGGTATCTGTAGCTAGTTGTTTTGTATCTTTATCTTAAATTGTCCAATGAGTAAAGTCTATTTCTTTTATCAGATTTATTACCACCTGTGGCAAATTGCCAGTACTGTTCTGCTGGGTCTCACACTTTCTCTTCTCTGGGGTAGGTTCAGGGCGCTATTGCTTGCCTCTGAACCAGTTCTTAATCACTCCCCTAGTGTCCTTGGAGGAGGGGAGTGGAGAGGGAGGGACCTCCCTGGGTTGTGTGAACCACTTGACTAGCTTTTCTTCCGCTGGCTTACTTCCCTCTCATCCCATCAGCTGTGAGGGCTTCTACGGCCTCCCTTCTATAAAGCCTGGGCCTACTAGGGGTTTTCTGTTGGCTTCCCAATCCACCGCAGCACTCCTCCAAACCTTCTATTTCTCTCTGGACAAACTCTTCTCTTCTGCAATCTGCTCCAATCCAACCTTTCTCCTTCAACTACCACCCCCTGTCTGACTGAAGCAGGGGTTTATATCCCATGACTAGAGTCAGGTGCTCTGACTGGAGTCAGGTGCTCTAATTGGCCACAGCTGTTCTAGCTAATCTAAAGCAAACCTTCCTCCCTTGCCAGGGAATAAGGCCCCCCTGCTAACACTCTTATGCTGCCCTCTGGCTATGCTGTATCACACACCATACAGATCATTAATGCATATTTTACAAGTAACTTTTCCTTATGAAAAATAGGAGTAATAATACTTAGCATTTAATTTTGGAAACTAATCACAAGACTCTTGTGAGGCAGAGAAATTATTATTAATATACCTATTTTACAGAAAGGGAAACTGAGAGAGAAAGTTTGTGACTTTCCTAAGGCCATATAAGAGGACTTGTCAGAGCCAATACTCAAATTTGAGACCATGCTTCTCTATATAATGCCTTTCTCTAACTTGAAGTACTGCATTTGTCAGTAAGTTGAATCATGGTATCCTGCTGGATCATTTACAAGTTTCCTCAGATTGAATTTGTTCATTTTGTCATTACCATTTTGTTATCTTTGATCACAGTTCTACTTCTGTCTAGATTTTGTTTAGTATCTTGGAAGCTTCAGTTAAGCCTTCTACTATTTTGCATATAGAGTGATCACCATTTGCCAACACAAATGATTACCACAAATGTTCCTTATACTTAGAATAAAAGGTACCTATATTTGGTAAAATTAGGTAACCATGAGTTTAATGTGCTGCATCTGATCAAGATTCCTCAAAAATGTAATGATTACAATTTTTCTGTATTAGACATTAGATTTATATATATACTGCCCCAATTTTGGATAGTGGGATCTCAAAGCTGAGCAAACTTGAATTAATAAAATGTCCCATAAATTTGAGTATCAGCACTGCTGAAGAAGAACTGGCTGATGGTAGATAATGGGGACAATGGAATATTTTCTAGCTGTTCAGGAACATGATGCTTTTCTCATATCTTTGGGAATAATTCTGGAGGTAGGCAGAATCTTTGGGAATAATTATGGAATTGGTCTCTATTGTTTCATATGTGGGTACCAGATTGGCAGCCCTGAGGATGGTCATTCTCTGCCTACAAATAATGATCTTGTCGGGTGTCACCTAGTCAGTGCTCTTTGGAAGCTGTGAGGTTACTATGTTGTGTGTCTCTGGAATCTTCTGAGGGTTTTTTATGTGGATTTATCACATTGCAATCCTTTTTGTAGGTTGTCTGGTTGGAATTATATTCTGATTATAATGGAATCTAAGTGCTTTGTTGAGATATGTGACGGGACAAGGCCAGAAGGCTATAGGAAAGTAGTGAGAAACAGGTATGTTAGCCCCAGGCTAAACAATTCCCTGGTACTATGGTAACCAAATGGCAGTTACTCCAGGTTAATCAAGACACCTGGGGCCAATCAAGATCCTTCTAGAAAGCAGTGGAGATAGCTAGGTTGATTGGGACACCTGAAGCCAATCAAGGGCAGGGCCGGATTAACCTTTTGTGGGCCTGCTGCCAAACATATTTGTGGGCCCCCATGGAGACAATGGACCATGGTGCAGGGAGGTCAGTCCCCAGAGTGAGGGGCCAGGCAGAGGCAAAGGGGCATGGCAGTGCAGGGGCAGCCCTGCTCGGGCCAATGTGAGGACACTATTTGCAAACCAGCAGGTGCCATATGCACAGTGACCTGGCCAGCCCTGTGCTGCCAGCATGCCCCTTCCCCTCTGGGGCAGGCCCATGCCACACCACACAGCTCCCCCTGCCTGACACCCCCGACTGCCTATGGCCAGAGGCCCCCTGAACCCACTATTCCCAGTGGCACCCCCCCCCAGAGCCAGCCACAAATGCACAGCGCCCCTGCCCACAGCCCCACCACAAATGCCCAGCACCCCCCACTCCCTCGTGCCCCAAAACACACAGATCTTCCCCGCCCCTTCACAGCCCAGCACCCCCCACACTTCCCACAGACCCACTCCCCCACACCCTGCCTCTTGGCCACTCTCACCAGCCCTTCTGGGAAGCAACTGTGTCTGCCGGGCTGAGCCAGCAGCGTAGCCAGAGCTGGTCCCAGGGCCGGGAATCACTCCGGCCCCTTGGGAGTGGCGTGACCAGCCAGGCCAGGGCCTGCCCCGGAGGGGCTCCCTCAAGACACACTTGCCTGGAGGGACCCACCCAAGCCCTTCTCACTGTCTCCACCCCACACCTAGCTGAGACCGGCCAGGCTTCTGCACCAGTACAAGACGGCTCAGCTCTGGGGAGACAGGTGGGGCCCCACAGGTGGTGGGAAGCAGAGACTGCCCAGAGCCGGAGGTGCACTGGGATCCAGCCAGGGGGCTGAGAGGAGCAGGGGGTGGGGCCAGGGGGTGGAGAGGAGCCCTTGGCCATCCAGGAGGTAGGCCAAGAGGAGCAAATGGTGGGCGGAGGCGAATCAGCGGGGTCTCAGGGCACAGTGCAAGTGGAGCAGGCTGGGGCCCCTTCTCAGCATGGGCTGAGCTCCATGGAGTCGCTGAAGCCATTATAAACCTGGCACTGGGAACTAGTTAAAGCCTCCCAGTTAGTCAGTGAGGTGCGCATTTCAGGAGCTGTAGAAGAAACTGGGCAGTACAAACCCTATCAGGCACAAGGAAGGAGGGCCTGAGGTAAGGGTGAAGTAGATATTGAGGAAGTGGGGGCAGCTGTGGGGAAGTGGCCCAGGGAATTGTACTCATCCTGTTTCAAAAGGTCAGCTACCAATAGCTTCTACTATTAGGGTCCCTGGACTCAGATTCCCCGGAATCGGGCCCCGTGCCCGCACCTAAGAGGACCCCGCGCCTTAGGCGCCTTTTTAATTTTTTTTTTACATATGCTAGGGGCAGTCCAGGTCTTCAGTGGCACTTTGGCGGCGGGGGGTCCTTCACTCGCTCCGGGTCTTCGGCGGCATTTTGGTGGCATGGGGTCCGAAGTGAGTGAGGGACCCCTCGCCGCCAAAGTGCCACTGAAGACCCAGATCGCCACCAGGCTCCACCCCCATCCCTTATCCCCCACTCTCCCTGATTAATCACAGAGACTGTGAGACAACAGAGACTGTGCGAGGGAGGGTTGCCTCTTCCCACCTCTCTTGCTGGCTTATGATGAAAATGGCTCAGTAGGCTGTGACCCTTGCCTCTAGAGAGAGAAGGGGGCTATGTGGAGGGTCACAGTGAGCCTCTGAGGCTAGCGAAAATCTGCCTGGAAGCGCGGGACCCACTGAGACAAGGTCAGGGCTTTGTCACAGATAGTAATGTTGATAATCTTGCATGAGCCCTTGGCTAAGGCCTTGCCTTACACTACAAAATTAAGTCGACTTAAGTTACTTCGAAGTATAGCTGCTGCAGTAATTAAACAGCTGCTATATGTCCACACTATGATCCTTGTGTCACCGGTGTGCATCCATATTAGCAGCACTTGCATCAACACAGAGAGCAGAGCACTGTGGGTTAGCTATCTCACTGCGCAACTCGCCACCATCTAGTGCAGGATGTTTGGGGAAGAGTTTGCAATGCCTCATAGACACAAACCAGGGCTTAAATTCAATTGGAGCCATACAGAGCAGAGCTCCAGTAAATATCTTCAAACCTGCAGGAGCCCTGGCCTTGCCTCTGTGGGCACTGGCGGCAGGTTTGTATAAATTTTGGTTGTGCCCAGAATGCCCAGAGCCTGCCCCTCCAACTCCTCCCCCCAAACTCTAACCCCCCCACCTGCCTAAGGCTCTGGAAGGGAGTTTGGGTGGGAGAGGGGGGTCTGGGATGCAGGCACTGGGACAGAGTTTGGGTGCTGGGTGCAGGCTCTAGGCTGGATAGGGAGGGTGTAAGCTCTGAGATGGAGTTTGGGTGTAGACTCTGGGCTGGGGCAAGGGGTGGGGGGTGAGAGGTGCAAGCTCTGGGAGGGAGTTTGGGTGCAGACTTTGGGAGGGAGTGCGCAGGGCTGGGATGCAGGCTCTGGGACGGGGGTTGGGTGCTGCGTGCAGGCTCTGGGCTGGGGATGGGTGTGCAGGAGAGAGTTTGGGTTCAGGCTCTGGGATGGAGTTTGGGTACAGGCTCTGGGAGGGAGTTTGGGGATGGGGAGGTGCGGAGGGAGGGGGTGCAGGCTCTGGAATGGAGTTTGAGTGCAGGCTCTGGGCTGGGGAAAGGGGTGGGAGTGTAGAAGGGGGTGAGGGGTGCAGGATCTGGGAGGGAGTTGGGGGCAGGAGGGGATGTGTGGGAAAGGGGTGGGGGTACAGGCTCTGGGAGGGAGTTTGGGGATGGGAGGGGGTGCGGAGGGAGGTGATGCAGGCGCTGGGGGGGGGAGTTGGGAATGGGATCATAGAATATTAGTGTTGGAAGAAACCTCAGGAGGTCATCTAGTCCAATCCCCTGCTCAAAACAGGACCAACACCTACTAAATCAGGTGGGGTTGTGTGGGAAAAGAGTGAGGGGTTAAGATTGTGGGAAGGAGTTGGGGGTGGGAAGGGGTGTGTGGGAAAGGGGTGGGGGTGTAGGCTCTGGTAGGGGTGGTGTAGTACTTACCTGGGGCTCTTAGGCAGGGCAGATCAGGGGGCCTCCGTGTGCTGCTACTCCCAGGCACTGCCCCCGGAGCTTCCTATTGGCCACAGGGGTGCTTGGCACGGGACACAGACCCACCCCATCCAGGGCCTGCAGGAAGGGGCTGGCTGCCACATCAAGTGAGCAAGCAAGAAGCTGCTCAGCTCCGCTACGCTGCTGGTGGTGAGTGGGGGCCTAGAGCCATTTTAAATCACCCAGGTGACACGCAGTAGGAAGTGCCTGGGGTCAGAAGGTGGGGCTGAGGGAGAGACCTGGCTCAGACATTGCTGGCGCTGGGCCCCAGGCCAGGAATATTCCTGGTCCCCAGGCACCACTGGCCCATAGAACTTGCTGCCCATGCCTGTGGGACAGAAGCCTCAGTCCATGGCGCCCTTCCGCCCTCCGTGGGGCTGAAGCCCCTAGAGATCCCCCCCCCACCCAGGAGCCCTGAAGGGAGGGGAACTGGGGGACTCTGGGAAATTGTCTCTGAGTATTTAAGCCCTAGTGCAAAGGAGTTGTGCAAAGGTGGCTGGGAACCCATGATGCAGTTTTCTCCATCCCGTCATTCGATGGCAATTCTATTAGATTTCATGCTGCTTTTCAGAAGCCCCACTAACTGCACGTCTGCCATTTCTGTAAGAAGCATAGATCCTGCACCGCTCTTCAGTATTGCACCAAGCATTAGAAACACAATGTGCCTGATTCTGCAGTACTTCCTAAGCTGCGAGTCTGATGATGATGACTTGGTGGCTGCCTTGCAGTGTGCCATGGAAAGAAACATGTTAGCATTCACTGAGCAGCTGCACATGGTGGACCGCTAGTTCTGGGCCTGAGAAACAAGCATGAACTGATTGATAGGATAGCATCATTTTGCAGATATTAGATGACAAGCAGTGGCTGCAGAACTCTCAGACGCGCAAGGCCACATTCCTGAAACTGTATGCAGAGCTTGCCCCAGCCTGCCAGTGCAGCAACACCACAAGGAGACCTGCGCTCACAATGAAGCAAGTGGTGATCGCTGTGTGGATGCTGGCAATGCCGGATTGCTACTGATCAGTGAGGAATCTATTTGGAGATGGTAAATCCTCTGTGGAGGTTGCTGTGATGCAAGTGTGCAGGGCCATTAATTGCATCCTGCTACGAAGGACTGACCCTGGGCAATGTGTGGGTAATAGCGGATGGTTTTTCCGCAACGAGGTTCCCAAACTGCAGTGGGACGATAGATGGCATGCATATCTCTATTTTGGCACCAGACCACCTTGCAGTGGAGTACATCAACAGAAAGGATTGCTTTTCTATGGTGTTGCAAGTGCCAGTGGATCACTAGAGACATGTCACTGACATCAATGCGGACTGGTTAGGCAAGGTGCATGATGCATGCATCTTTAGGAACATAGGCCTGTACAGAAAGTTGCACACAGGGACTTTCTTTCCGGATCAGAGGATTCCCACTGGGGATGTTGAAATGCCAACAGTGATCCTTGCCTACCCTTTACTCCCATGGCCACCTCAATAGCATCAAGTAGTGCTTCAACAACAGGCTCAGCAGGTACAGAGTGACTGTTAAATATATGCCTTTGGTGGTTTGAAGGGCTGCTGGTGCTGTCTGCTCAGGATATTAGACCTCTGTTGTGACTAGAATCCCAGGAGAGCCAGCTGAGGTCACTCAATTAGGGTGAACTGCAAAGAATGGGGCAGGCAATCCCCAAAGCTGGTGGATATTCCAATGCTTAGATTTACCAAGCCAGCACAAAACAGCTTCTTTTGTACCTCACTGGTTACTCAGAAATCAACAGCATAGTTCCCCTAAAGTAACCCAGCCTCAAGCCTCTACTTAGACACCCAAGTCAAATATGATGAAGATTAATGAAAATCTTATTCATCATATAAAAAAGGTTCTACCAATCCCAAAGGATTGGACACATTACCTCCCAGGTTAATGAATATTCCAGATCTTACCCAAATACACGCTTACAGCCAATTCTTATTAACTAAACTAAAATTTATTAAAAAAGAAAAGAGAGAGAGAGTATTGGTTAAAAGAAGAGAAAGTTACTCACCTTGCAGTAACTGAGGTTCTTTGAGCTGTGTGTCCCTGTGGGTCCTCCACTCCAGGTGATGGTGTGTCCCGGCGCCATTAATCACAGATCTTTGATAGCAGTGCCTGGTCGGGACGCACACGCTCAGCTGCTGTCTCATGACATCGTGAGGGTCTCCCTGAGCGTGTGTGTCCCACACTCCCCTCAGTTCCTTCTCTACCATATATTAGGTAGTCCATTGATTCAATGATGACAAATCTGTGCAGATCATCTATTGTTTGTCTCATAGTGTGCCCTCTGATGACTATAAAAGCCAATTCTAGAGGTGCACATTTTGCTGCAGATGGTGCATGAGAAGTTCGCAGTCAGTGGGTTGTGCGCTGCTGGTGCTCTGTAACGTCGTTCACGTGCATCTTGTAGACCCTGGCAGCGGACTTCCTCAAAGGCAATGCAGGTATTTCTGACTGTTGCACGCCACTGTGTTCTGTTGTTGGCAGCATCCTCAAGGTTCCTAGATTTTGATACTGCTGTACTGCAGATTGGCTTTGATGGTGTCCCTTTAACGTTTCAGGGGATGACCTATATGCCGGATGCCCTGGGAGAGCTCACCATACAGAAGCTGGTGGGGGATTCTGTTCGCATCCATGCGCCTGACGTGACCAGTCCAACGTAGCTGTGACTTCATGATCATCATTTCAATGCTTGTCATCTGGGCTTTCTCTCGAGGACCTCAAGATTGGCACTTTATCTTGCCAGCGGATCTTCATGATGTTGCAGAGGCAGCGCATGTAGAATGCTTTGAGCTGCTTGATGTGACCATATAGTTGTCTGATTATTACTCCAAAGTAGAGAGGAGGAGGGTGGGTGGTAGAGCACCCACAGGGACACACAGCTCAAAGAACCTCAGTTACTGCAAGGTGAGTAACTTTCTCTTCTTTGAGTGCTGTCCCTGTGGGTGCTCTGCTCCAGGTGAATGTGAAGCAGTACCCACTATGGTTGGTGGGATTTTGGAGTTGTATGAGCGATAATGGTAGACAGTACCTTATGGCCGACTATGGTGTCTGCTGTGGTATCTGATGTGATAGCATAAATTTTGGCAAAAGTGTGGTCAGATGTCCATGTGGCTGCCTTGAATATGTCTCTAATAGGTACGTTGTGGAGGATGGATGTTGACATTGCTCTAGTAGAATGAATTCTAACACTCTCTGGTGGTTGAACATTCTGGCTCTGATAGCAGGATCTGATGCAGTCCGAGATCCACTTAGAGAGTCTTTGCTTAGAGATAGCCTCTCCCTTTGATCTCTCGGTAGTAGAAACAAATAGCTTATGGGATTTGCAAAATGGTTTAGTTCTGTCAAGATAGAATGCAAGAACCTGTTGGACATCACCCACCGCTTCCTGTGGAGTTGTGTGAGGCTTGGGATGGAATACAGGTAAGTGTATTGGCTGGTTAAGGTGGAAAGTAGACACCATCTTGTGGAGGAATTTGGGGTGGGGTCACATAATAACCTTGTCTTTAGAGAAAATGGTGTACAGAGGGTAGCCCATCAGGATGCTTATTTCACCAACCCTTCTCATTGACATTATGGCAAACAAGAAAGCCACTTTGATAGACAGACATGTGGAGCAGTGATGAGGTAGCCAGGGGCTTGAAATGAGGTTTCATAAGAGTGTGTAGAACTAGGTGGAGACCAGGAGGCTACTGGTGAATGATTTTACAGGCCCGTGAGGAAGCATTTCATGATGGGGTAGGCAAAAAGTGAATAGCCGTCCAAAGGGTCATGGAAGGTGGTAAGGGCTGCAAAGTGTACTCTGACAGAACTGAGCGAAAGCCCGTCCTGTTTTAGTTCGAAAAGATAGTCTCAGATGTCAGGGAGGGTTGTGGTCTGGGTTGACAAGTGTCTGTGGAAGCACCAGGTAGAGATGCATTTCCTCTTTTGCAGGTAAGTCTTACGAGTGGAGTCCCTTCTAGTGTGCAGGAGGATGTATTGGTCCTGTTCTGAGCAGGCTAATTCGTGGGATTGAAACCATGAAGGAACCATGTCGTCAGGTGGAGTTTCCGGAGCTGTGGATGAAGAAGCCAACCACAGTTCTGGAGAGGAGATCTGGTCTGTCGGGGAGAGTCCTTAGAGGACGAATGGACATGCGTAGCAGGTAAGGATACCATGTCTGACTGGGCCAAGCTGTGGCAATATGTATGACCCGGACCTTGTCCTCTGTGATCTTGCATAGAACCCTGTGTACAAGTGGAACTGGTGGAAAAGCATACATGAGAGAGTTGTTCCAAGGAATGAGGAACGCATGCCTTAGAATCCCAGTCTGGAGCAAAATAGATGGTATTTGCAGTTTTGAGGAGTGGCAAACACGGCTATCTATGGAGTGCCGCAGTGGAAGAAGAGCTGTTGGAGTATCGTGGGATGTAATTCTTATTTATATTCCTCGGAGAAGTGTCTACTAAGTGCGTTTGAGGTAGTGTTGTGACACCCAGGCATGTAGGAAGCGGTGATTTCTATGTGATGTTGTATGCACCAATTCCTTAATCGGATGGTTTCTGTGCATAGGGAGTGAGATCGTGCTCTCCCCTGCCTGCTAATGTAGAACATACATGCTATATTGTCCATCAGAACTCAGATGGACTTGTTCTTTATGGTGGGAAGAAAGTGAAGGCAAGCGTACCTGATGGCTCTGAGTTCTAGAAGATTGATGTGCAGACGCGTCTCTGAGAGGGACCAGTGGCCTTGCACCTTGTGGTCTTCTGGGTGCACTCCCCAATCTATCAGGGAAGAGTCCATGGTGAGCATGAATACTGGGGAGTGTGGATGGAAGGGAACACCCGTGCATAGGTTCTCTGGTTTTGTCCACCAATGTAGGAAGGCCAATACGTTTGGTGGCAGAGTCAGTGCTATGCAAAAACTGTGTCTGCTAGGTTTGTAGTTGGAGTTCAGCCAGCCCTGAAGGCATCTCATGTGCAGTCTGGTGTATTTGACCACAAAAATAGTGGCTGCCATGTGACCAAGAAGCTGTAGGCAGGTCTGTGCCTGTATTCTGTGGCGAACAGAGATCGTGCATATGAGATGCATAATAGTGAGGAATCTGTTGTGTGGAAGTGAGGCTCTGGTTCAAATCGAGTGCAGGTGAGCTCCAATTAACTCTATCTGCTGTGTAGGTATCAGGGTGGATTTTGGGAAATTTATTTGCAAGGAGAGACTGTGGAAGGGGGATATGGTAAAGTTTGTCACTTTTAACGTTTATTGTAGGAGTTGGCTTTGACAAGGCAGT
The DNA here is from genome assembly GCF_003597395.2 of Chelonoidis abingdonii. Classification (NCBI taxonomy): domain Eukaryota; kingdom Metazoa; phylum Chordata; order Testudines; family Testudinidae; genus Chelonoidis; species Chelonoidis abingdonii. The sequence continues at coordinate 223,016,329 of NC_133770.1, read as the reverse complement.
CGTCTAAGTAGGGGACAAGTGTAATCCCACATGTGCAGAGCTGGGCTACAAGTACAGCTAGGGTCTTGGAGAATGGAGGAAGCGTTTTCCCCAGGCATGGGCGGTCCACAGGCAGGACTGCTGTAAATGGACTGGGGAACCAGTGAAAATAGAAGGACCAGCGGTCCCCCCAACAGAAACAGTATCCTATCCCCACTGTGGCACACCGGGCTGTAGCGGAGATAGTCAGGGAGCTGGAAGGACAGGGAGTAGTGAAAAGAACGACTTCCCCCTTTAACTCCCCCATATGGCCTGTGAGGAAAACTGATGGTGTCTCATGGAGACTGACTGTCGACTAGGCTGGCGTGCTGCGGAGCATGAAATGTGAGCGGTGGCCCAGAGTGATTTTTGTTTCACTTCTGTAGGAGCCGCGAGAAGTTTGTGAGAACCCCGCAGGGAGTCTGAATCTGCTCCATGGGTGGCAGGCAGGCTCGGTGCCGATGTTATTGTCGGCACCGGGGTGGAACTTGGTGCCAGCAGGACTGGTGCCGAGGAGAGCTTCCTGCTGTGGGAAGTCGAGTCCCTGCTTTTGCGCCCCGCGTGAAGTGCTGGGGCAGTGAGAGTTGCCTGCTCTCAGCGCTGTCAGCACCATGAGTAAAGACCTTGCGGGAGATCCTTTACCCTTTTGAGTGTCTCTGAGAGGAGACATTAAGGCTTCCTGCCTCTTCGCATGAGAAGGTGAATCTACACTTCTGGTCAGTTCTGACTTGGCAGGGGCAGGGCCGGCTCTAGGCAGCAGCAAACCAAGCATGTGCTTGGGATGACACAATTTCAGGGGTGGCATTCCGGCCAATTTTTTTTTTTTCCCACTTGGGGCTGCAAAAAACCTAGAGCCAACCCTGGGCAGGCAAGTGTGAGGGAGAGGGTTTACTGCCCTTCTCCATAGGTGGCTACAGAGCTTTTTCCATGAGGAGCATTTTTAGCCACAAGTTTCTGTCATGGCAATCTCTAGTTTTTAAGTTGGTACAGTGGAGACACTTTGCAGGGACGTGTGTCTCATCAAGGCATTTCACACAGAGTGAGTGCCCATCAGACCGCGGCATAGACTCTTTGCAGGAGTCACATTCTTAAAGCCTGGCGACCCCAGCAAAATGAAAGTATGAGCGGCTGGGGAAGTCTCAGCAAGAGACTAACTTGAAGAAAAAAAAATTGGTGTTTTTTTTTTTAAACTAATGAACTATGCTAAAGGAAAGGGAGAACTGGGAAATGACTAGCTAACTCTTTCTATTTTTCTCTACTTATTTCCTACAATAACCAGGGAAGAGATGAGCACTGTCCCAAAGAGGAGATTTTAGAATTAATTGATAAACTTAACAATAACAGGTCGCCGGGACCAGACGGCATTCACCAAAGAGTTCTGAAAGAACTCAAATGTGAAGTTGCGGAACTATTAACTATGGTTTGTAACCTGTCCTTTAAATTGGCTTCTGTACCCAATGACTGGAAGATAGCTAATGTACGCCAATATTTAAAAAGGGCTCTAGAGGTGATCCCAGAAATTACAGACCAGTAAGTCTAACGTCAGTACCAGGCAAATTAGCTGAAACAATAGTAAAGAATAAAATTGTCAGACACACAGAAGAACACAATAGTTGGGCAAAATCACATTGGGTTCCGTAAAGGGAAATCGTGTCTTCCTAATCTATTAAGAGTTCTTTGAAGGGGTCAACAAACATGTGGCAAGGGGAACATCCATGACATTAGTACTGGAGATTCCAGAAAGCCTTTGACAAGGTCCCTCACCAAAGGCCTACATAAATTTAAGTTGTCATGGGAAAGGGAAGGTCCTTTCACGGGATTGAGAACTGTTAAAAGACAAGGAACAAAGGATAGGAAATAAATTGGTAAATTCTCAGAATGGAGAGGGGAACTAATGGTTGTTCTCAAGGTCAGTTCCTGACCAATCCTATTCAACTTATTCAGTAAATGATCTGGAGAAAGGGGTAAAAAGTTGAGATGGCAAAGTTTGCAGACATATAAACCTGGCCAAGTATAAGACCAAAGGTAGACTGTGAAGAACTTCAAAAAGATCTCACAAAACTAAGTGATTGGGCAACAAAATGGCAAATGAAATTTAATGTGGATAAATGTAAAGTAATTCACATTGGAAAAAATAACCCCAGCTATACATACAATATGCAGGGGGCTACTTTAGCTACAACGAATCAGGAGAAAGATCTTGGAGTCATCGTGGATAGTTCTCTTTCTGAGGCCCCCCCAACCTGCTATAAAAATTCCACAGCCCACCTGTGCCACAACTGTCTTTCCCTATATAAAAAATTGGGCAGTGTTAGGGGATATCAAGCAGGGCAATTGTCCATAGCCCCATGCCAAAGGAGGCCCCATAACGCTAAATTGCTTGGGCTTGGGCTTGGGCTTGAGCCCCACTGCAGTGAGGCTCCAGCTTCAGCTTTCTACCCTGGGTCCCAGTGAGTATAATGCTGACCCTGCTTGGTGGACCGCCCGAAACCTGGTTGCAGCCCCTAAAGGGCCCTGGATCCCCAGTTGAGAACTGCTGGCATAGAGCACGGTGGCAGTCCCAGCCATGAAGAGTACAGCTGGAGGGGAGGGAGGGCGTTGGGACAATAAGAGGGGATAGCACTTTGACATCAGTACAAGAGGATGGGGCAATTAAACACAACTACTCAGAAATCAAAAATAGGTCTTGGTCACCTGTCCCCCATACTACTCCTCCTCTTCCTTGTCCAGTGGCCTCATCCTCAGGTGCTGGCCTGTGACTCCAACTCCCCCAAAGTATCCATGGAGCACTTGGCGGTAGAGGTGGGGTCGCTGCCAAGGATGGCATGCAGCTCCTTGTAGAAGTGGCATATCTGCAGACTGACTGTTTGCATCCCTTGCCTTCTGGTATGCCTGCTGCAGCTCCTTGATTTCCATGTGGCGCGGCTGCGTGTCTCTGTCATAGCTAGGGTTATCACCCAGCCAGTATTTGACCGGCCTGGCTGGGAGTTTTAAGGATTTGCCAGTTGCCAGAAAAATAATTTAATCTTCCAGGGTTTTTTTTTTCCATGAGTCTAAAGACTTGCATTATTATCACAATACACTGGGATATGTAATGTTAAAAGTTTTTGTGTCCAGCTGAAGATGCTGCAGTGTTCCCACTTCTACCACTTAAGGGATACTGGATCAAAACTGTTGAAAATACAGCAGCTGTCTCCTCACAAAATGCAAGGGAATCATATATATGCAAGAGAGAGTTTGAGTCAAGAGTGAGGGGACATGCAATGTTATCTTATCTATATGTGTTATTTCTCTAGATACTATAAGAGGCTGTTGAAGCTGCGGGAGAGGGGGGTGGAGATTTGCTAAGTTGCCTTGTGTATGGGTTGCTGTGGGCTTGCCTTGTGGGGAGGGGGTGCCGGTTTTTTGCATTGCAAAGGTGGTAACCCTAGTTGTAGCCCTTCTCCCCCATGCCCAGAACAAACTGGCTATCGATCTCGAAGTTCCTACAGCTGGATTGGAGCGGTGACTGCATGGTCTCCTCTCCCCCAGACCCAGGAGATCCACTACCTCCAGTGTACTCCAGGCAGGAGCACTTTTGCTGCATGGGGAAAGTATGGTCAGCTGGGCAGTTGTCATGTTAGCTCTTCATTCCAAGCAAACAGGAAATGGAATTTCAAAAGTTCCCAGGGCTTTAAAAGGGGAGAGGCGAGTACCTGTGTACCTGGCTGCTGGGCAGCAGAGTTCAAAAGGGTGACCAGGGCAGTCAGTGTGGGCCATTGTGGGACACTGTAAGTAATGCAGCATCTATACTGACACCACATCGCCCTAACTATGTTAACCTAACGCTATGCCTCTTGCCAAGATGGATTTATTAGGTTGGCATAACGGGTGAGTTAAAGCAGCGGGCGGAACATTGTAGTGTAGATGCTTACACAATTAGGTCACTGTAAGCTGCCTTCCGCTGACTAACTCTGTAGTGTTGACTAGGCCTTTGTAATGTCAGCTCCTGAGTCTAAACAGCTGGTATCGGGTGTGACTCTGGAGACCTATTTCCCTTCCCACTCAAACTTCCCATACATACACCTGTATGAGACAACCCCTTTCTATATGGTCTCTCTCTCTCTGGCTGGCTACCAGAGACATCTAGCAGTCAGGAAAGACCAACTTCCCTAAAGAAACAAAGGGGATCCATTCCCCAACTGCCTTACCAGCAAAGAGAACCCATCCCCAACCATTCTACAGCTAGAGACAGTAGGATGTCTTGTTTATCACCACTACTGCAAGCAGATACTGCATGACAGCCCACCTGTCATGTCTGCAGCTATTGTAAGAAGCAGCCTCCAGGTAGGTGAGCAACCTAAAAAAGAGTCCATAATGTGCTGGGAAGAGGGAAGAAGAGATACTGAGCCATATGGAAGGAAGGAATCATATTTAGTAGAGTTTGTAGCATTTCCATGTATTCCATATAGTTGGTTTTCCCCAATTATTTATCCCAAATCAAGTTAATCAATGCTGGGTTTGACATTGCACCCAACCAGTCTGCATATGTAGGACTTGCTTCAGACTTCCATCTTCTCAGCAGGATGTATTTTGCTACTATCGACACAATAGCAAGCACCATCCCCATAATACAGGCAGCTTCTTGGTGTGCCACTTGGGCAGACTGCCAAGCTAGGCCCTCAACAGAGACAAAACTAAACACGACTAAAGCTATAAACCAGCTAATTAAACAAATCCCTAACTAAGAAACAGCTGAGTGGTTATACACAATTACCTACCAGATGTCAAGTGCTATTATTGCTTATAATAATTTACTACATTTATACCTCTTCTTTTCTCCGAAAGAAAAGTGCTCTCCTTTTTTATTGCCCTCTCTCAACATCCCTATCCAGCACAGATCTTAGAGGAAAAGAAAACACAACCAATTTTCCCTTTTCTAGTACTCCTCCTTTATAGAATAGGCTGGATAGTTTGGCAGAGAAATAACCAGGGTAGCCAATAACTCTCATCAATCAGTTACTTCCACTTTAACTCAATTAAACTGCTGTATTCAAGGAACTAGTAAATGTGACCGTGAAAGAGAAAATGAAAATAGAGGCACATGTAAACACTTGTCTGCATACCTAAATTATCATAACAAAACCAGTCAAATCACAGGGAACTAAATAAAAAAGCAATATGTTAATCACAGAATCTCAGGACACTGAGTGAAAGATCTTAGAGCAACAGTAACTCTGTCCCCCAAGAAGAGTATACATGAATTAATTAATCTTTAGATTCAGGTCTGGCAGGTGGCCCATTCAGGAGAAGGAAAACTGATTTCAAAAACAGCAAGAATGTGAGGCCTGGCCAGCTGGTTCATAAAAGTTGTGCCAATCACACATGCTGTATGGGTCTGCGCCACCAACCCCAGCAAACAGGACAAGATGAAGCAAGCATTAAGGTGATGAGTAAATACTTAATGGTCATACTGGACTGTGAAGACAAAAATGATATTATTTAAATTCTAAATGTTATAATGAGTTCTATTATATGATCACACACCTGGGCAATGAGCTCCGAAACTAACTTGCTTTGTGACTTCAGGAACGTCACTTAACCCTTATCTCCTTTAAAATGTGAATAGAATAATAGTCACTTAATTCATAGGATATACAGCACTATGTGCCAAACTATGTTTTAAGGCAATGGTCCACATTGGGGTAATCCTTCCCTGAATTCCATGGTTGACATCACCTGAAATCTAACCTTAGATTTAAAAAAAACCCAACTTTAAGGTAGAAGTAACACCATATACACTTTAAAAGTATCTCTGCTGGAGGGATGGAAACAAGTTCTGCCTCTGAAATGTGAGTATGAGGAACTGGATGAGTGCACTGTCAGTGGAACTGAAAGTGAATTTGTTATAGAGGTGATTACATTGAGTGGTAAAGCATGTGCACTGTCATCAGTGTGGTGGTTGATATTGATTTAATCAGTTACTGCCTTGAGTTTTAGTGATTGCATTGGTAGGAAATATACTTGAGCAAACTTAATTGTAAATTAACAAAGAGGAGTGTGTGTGTGTGTGCGCACACATGCACTCGCACGCTACTGTTTTGTGGCTAATGTAGCAGAATAAGATATAGTTTTAAACATAAATCACAAGCACTTAAACTGAGGATTCTTAAAGTAATATTGAAGAGGCATTAACAAAAGACATCTTGGTATTCCCATATATATCTAATGTATTTTAAACTGTACAAAACAATGCTATTCAATCTGCAATTCAATTTTTCCCCCTATGATGAGAGAGGTGTTAACAGTACACTTCACTTTATGTAGTCCTTTGAAATTTGTGTAAACTACTTTTGTTAAACAATCTTTTCCACCTAGTATGTAACTTTGACACTCAGTACACTTCCCAGACCTGAAGATGATCTCTGTATAAACTCAAAAGTTTGTCTCTCTTACCAACAGAAGTTGGTCCTATATAAGATATTACCTCACCCACCTTGTCTCTCATTTAATCTGACAGTCTCAGACTTTCTTCCTCAATCAGCGCTGCATAAGACAGCCAAAAGTAGCCTGGACCCGTTCTTTGCTCATGCCAGGAACTCAGTGGAATATAATAGTACAACTCAACACAATGGAAAATACACTATCACCCCACTGATCTGCCAGTGGTGTCCATAAATACGGTTCAGAGTCATTGACTTGAGGAGGAGATTCTTGTTGGGGTCTGTCGAAGCCATGAACGTCTTCAGTTTTCCCAGTCTGTAGTACTTGTACATTTTGAAAAAATAATTACATTAACTAAAAGCTTAGGGCTTTATCTTAGTTCTTCTCCTTGCAATTTGTTCTCTTGGATAGGAGTGACAACCTGAATGAGGGCAAAACTGCTTAAAGAGTCCTGGGCAGCTATGAGAGATGCTGCAAACTCTGATCCTTGCCAACTAATTAGACAGATGCCTCTTTTTTTTTTTTTTCATAAGCCCAAATGCTTTCCCTCCTTTACCAAGACAAGGAGAGAGGAGTAAAACCCAGCAAAAAGTGAAGCGTGATATAGGCCTATTACAGTAACTCTTCAGTCTCACTCTGTACATTCACATCCCCATAGTTGCAGGGGGGGGGGCATGTTGGGAGAGCAACATAAGCTCTTCTCGGTAGGGACCATCACTTTGACGTATGTTTGTACAGCACCAAACACTCTGGGGCCCGGATCTCTAGGTGATATGGTAGCATGAACAATTATTAATAATATCGAGACTATTATCCTTTCAACAAACTGAGGATTTCCCTACAGCAAGTGATGTTGACTCTGTCAGAGTTCCTGCTCCATCATATACCCACATCATCTTGGAAGATTTTCTGAATCAGCTGCTATACAAAACATAAAAATGTCTATATTCACAATACAAGCCATAAAAATGGGTGGGGAAGAGTGGACAAAGTCAGGGGGCGAAAGAAAAACAGAAAACCTCAAAGGACAAAGATGGAAATATAATCAGAGATGGAAGGGCAAAAAATATTTAAAGAACTTGAAGCTATTTGGGGAGCTAAAGAACAAGAAAGGGGCTGGACTTATGGGTGAGGGATAATACTCTACAGATGGGGAAAGAGACAGTAACAGGGGCATACAGGATAAATGTGGGAGGGGAACAGATAAGCAGGAGGAAATGTTGTTCGCATTGTTTGCGAATACTGTTACCATAAACTACAGAAATTTAATCCCCAAATGTAACTTGAGCTAACTACTGAAAGCTGTGAAATGACTGAAAGTGAAAGAGCCAGTTTTGCCTTGTTTTTGACCTATCTTTTTTTGTTTGTAGCTATTCTGGATATAAGGACAAATGCATGGGTAGTTTTGTGAGGGGAATGCTGCTTAAAGGACAAGGGTAATGGATGATTGTGTATTGACTGCTGGATGGGGCCAAGTGATTAGGATGCCAGCTTGAAATGTGTGAGGCCAGGGTTCGTGTTCTGCTCTACCACAGGCTTCCGGAAAGGAAAAACATAGTCACTTAGGCCCAGATCTTCAAAGGTTTTAAGCACCACTGTGAGCCACAAAACCTCCGCTTGACTGCCACCCCTTTTGTCACCTAAAGTCACTCTGTGACCTAAGTTTTTCAGGGTAAAAGTTCCCTAAGCCTCTACTTTTCTGCCTCTGTGGAAGCACACCAGTGTCGGCCTCTAGGCATCCTGATGCCTGTCTCATACCTAAGCCCCAGCACAGTCCATGAATTGGGGGAAGATAAGCATTCCTCTGCCTAACTCACCTGCAGATTGTGATTTGGTAGGTGGGATCAGAGCAAACATGGTAACATGTTATGATTCAGGGTTATCAAGAACTAATGCAATCAGCCTTCAGTTTTCTCCTACTGCTCAGCCATAGTTAAATGGGCACAGAGCATGAGCTTGGGCCTGCAGGATTTCATTCCCCATCATCCTCCCTGCCCCCAAATTCTCTCTCTTTCTCTTTCAATCAATCACACATATGTACATGTTACCTTTAGGAATGACTGTAAAAAATGCTTTTTCATATGTTTTGATAATTATTTCAAATGATTTTTTTTCAACTAGAATTGGGGCCCATGTCTGACATACTTTTACACTATTTTTTTTTTTAAGTAAAGCTCATCTGTTGGGCAGATTTTGCACGGTGGTGTAGTACAGCTGCTTTAGGCTCCTCTGCTGGCACAAAGTGGACGCCGGCCACCAACGTAATTCCAATAAAGGCCATCTCCCAAAGGTTCAGATCCAGCATAACAGTTGTTCTGCCACTCCTGTCCCAGCTGCCACAGTAGGAGACATGGCTTGAGAAAAGGGGAAAAAGCTTGTGCCCCAGAAATCCCTAGCTGCTATATCAGTCCTTTGGCACTATTGGCAGGCAGTGCACACCCAGTCCTGCTTCAAAAGAGTGCCAATGTGAGCAGGTGCTATAGCTTTGGGCTCCCCAAGGGAAGGATTCTCCTTCTGATCTCAGATTTTCTCTCTGCACCACGTATGTACTCAGGCTGTGAACAGTCCAGAGGATTTCTCCTTAGCAAATAAGCTATGTGTGGCTGAGGTGTTTGCAGTTTATAAGGAAAGAAATCTAAATTCAACACAATTCAGCTATGCCCACTTCTCTTCACTACTGTATAATGTAATTATCCTCACATGCTCCCTTGTGCTTCTTATTTGTACATCATCATTTTAGTTTTAAAGGTGACCTCCAAAGGGTGGGGAAAAGTTGGATTTGTACCTCTTTTTTTTTTTTCCCCCCTCCTTAATGTTTAAATTTGGCCTGACATGGTTTTTTAATTTCTTTATTTTCTGTTTCAGTTCATGGGAGTTGAGCACTCTGCCTCTTCCATGTTGGAGCTTTTAGTGAACACACAGCTATTAATCTCTTTGCCAAACATAACAAAGTAAATAGAGAAATCTGGACATGTCAGCCTTTAACTAATAGCAAATCAATCAGTAACACAATTAATGTAGACTTGGAACAGTTACAACAAGTCTATTACTGCAGATCCATTTTTAGAGGTGAAATATTTCAGTAGAGATGTCCCACCCAGGAATAGGATAACTGCTCAATGAATTATCATCTCTAAATGGAACAAATATAAAAATATTTAATTCAAAGGTGAAACCTTTCCATGCACTTTGTTTTTTTGGATTTAGACAACTAAAAATACTTCGTGCCTTGTTGTGGTTTAGTGATAGACAAGGAAAGTTTTTCCAGAGGGGAAAAAAGGCCTGGATAAAAAGACTTTACAAAAGATTTTCTAGACTTACACACAAAAAAAATGCAGTTACCCTCTTGGATGCTGCTACTGCCAGAACAGAATCAAAGTTTGTGTTTAAAAGACCCATCCAATTGACCTTCTTGTTAATTTACATTTTTTAGCGACACCTACAGAAATAAAAAGCCTAGTGTCAGACTCCTGGCCTTCCTTGATGTATTTATGTGGTCTGTATGGCACGTTCAAATTCTGCTGAAATTAAGCTTTCATTTAAAAAAAATTCTAGCTATCATTGCAAAGAAAACTTTGCTAATGTAAACCAAGTATTACTGATGTAGTGCTCACTTCATGAATCTGCAATCAGTCTCAAGCAAGAACTGAGGGGTGTAACTCTCCTGTCCACAACACTATAGTAGGAGTGTTGACTCTTACGGCTAGTGATGATATTTTTAATGTAAATGTAGCTATTTAACTGCTGATCACTTTAGCAGTAGGGAAGTGGGTAAAAGTGAAGTCTATGGGTGTGAGGAATGGGGATTTGCTGTGGGAAAGGAAATGTGAAGCGGGGCGGGGGGGAGAGGAAGACACATGAAAACAAACATGAGAACCAGAAGATAGGAAACAAAGGCCATAAATAAGGAGACTAATGGGGAGTATGCCCACTTAGTGATGCTGAATGTGACTAACAAATAACCAAAGATTAATAGATACATAAAGGCAATATTCCATTCTTGATCTTTGTGCAAACCTCCCATTGATATTCATGGAACAAAAGAATGGCCATACTGGGTCAGACCAAAGGTCTAGCTAGCCCAGTAGCCTATCTTCTGACAGTGGCCAATGCCAGGTGCCCCAGAGGGAATGAACAGAACAGGCGATCATCAAGTGATCCATACCGTCATCCATTCCCAGCTTCTGGCAAATAGAGGCTAGGGACACCATCCCTGCCCATTCTGGCTAATAATAACCACTGATAGACCTACCCTCCACTAATTTTTCTAGTTCTTTTTTGACCCTTGCTATAGTCTTGGCCTTCACATCCTCTGTCAAGGAGTTCCACAAGTTGATTGTGCACTATGTGAAAAAATACTTACTTTTGTTGTTTTAAACCTGCTGCCTATTAATTTCATTTGTTCTTGTGTTATGAGGAGTAAATAACACTTCCTTATTTACTTTCTCCACACCAGTCATGATTTTATACACCGCTATAATATCCCCCCTTAGTCATCTCTTTTCCAAGATGAAAAGTCCCAGATTTATTAAGCTCACCTCATACGCCAGCCATTCCATACCTCTAATAATTTTTGTTATCCTTTTCTGAACCTTTTCCAAGTCCAATGTATCTTTTTTGAGATGGGGTGACCACATCTGCACGCAGTATTCAAGATGTGGGCATACCATGGATTTATATAGCGGCCATATGATATTTTCTGCTTTATCATCTAACCCCGGGGTTGGCAACCTTTCAGAAGTGGTGTGCTGAGTCTTCATTTATTCACTTTAATTTAAGGTTTCACATGCTGGTAATACATTTTAATGTTTTTCAGAAGGTTTCTCTCTACAAGTCTACATATTATATAACTAAACTAGTGTTATATTGTAAAATAAACAAGGTTTTCAAAACGCTTCGTTTAAAATTAAAATTAAATTAAAATATTGATCTTACACTGCTGGCCCACTCAGCCCGCGCCTGGTCTGGGGGTTCTGTTCATCTAGGCCAGCAGAAGGCTGAGCGGGGCCTGCGGCTGGTACCCCGGCTCGCAAAGGTCCGGCAGCCAGAACCCCAGCCTGGCAGCAGGCTCTGTGGGACCAGCAACCAGGACCCTAGACCAGCAGAGGGCTGAGCAGCTCAGCTCACTACTGGCCAGAGGTTCCATCCGCCGGCTCCTGCCAGCTGGGATCCTGGACCCACTCAGCCCGTTGCCAGTCTGGGGTCTCGGCTCTGCCCACATATAGTGGGTACCTACCTTCTCCCTGGTTCTGGCCCATTCTCTTCCTCCCTCTGCACTGAGCTGAGGGTGGGAGTGCACTGAGCACAGGGCTGGGGGTGAAGGGTCTGGCCAGGAGCTAGAATGAGGGAGGGGGCTCAGGGTTGGGGCAGGAAGTTTGGGTGTGGGGCACTTACCTGGGCAGCTCCCATTTGATGGAAGGGGTGCAGGGTGGGAATGTGGGGTGGGGGTGCAGGAGCTCCTGTTTGGTGCTTGGGGATAGGGGATGTGGGAGTTGCAAGAGTCAGGAAGTGGGGGTTTTGTGGGGGGTTGGGTATGGGGGGGTGCAACAGTCAGGGCAGAGGGTGGGGGCACGTGAGAGGGCGCAGGTGTCAGAGTGTGGGAGTGCCAGAGTTAGGGCTGGGGTGGGGGTGGAGTCAAGCAGTGGGCTGGGTATGAGGGGGGTACAGGGCTCAGGGCAGAGGGCTGGGCGGTGTGTGGGCAGGGGGACGGGTAGGGGGCTGGAGGAGATATACCCCTATTCCACCCACCCACTCCTTCCCCCAGGGCCTGCCCCTGCTTCTTCTCTGCCTCCGCCAGGAGCAGCGAGCACACTGACTCTGCTCCTTCCCGAACCCCTGCCTTGTAAGGGCCATCAGCTGATCGGCCGGCAGGGAAGCAAGGACAGAGAGGCAGAGGAGGGGCAGGAACCCAGCACACTCCCTGAAGAGGCAGGGAAGCTGGCAGGACCAAGCTTCTGCCCATAGGCATGCGCAGAACATTTCATTAGGGTGTGCACCCAGGGAGCCCTGCCCTAGTCCTGCCCCCATCCACTCCCTCCTACTTCTGCCCGATGATACCCCAGACCCAACCCCGCTCCTTGATCCTCCTGGGACTCTTGCCTAACTGCCCTCAGACTCCAAATCCCCCACCCTGCTTCACTACTCCCTCCTGGGACCCACCCATCTAAGCTCCCTGCTCCTTGTCCCCTGACTGCCCTAGGACTGTACCCTACCTGTCCGACTGCCCTGACTCTAATCCACACCAACCCAGACAGACCCAGGTCTCCCATGTCTATCCAACCACCCTGCCCCTGAAGAACCCCCCAAACTAACCCATAAACCACCCGTCCCTGCCTGAGCCAACCCTCTCCACACCCTGCTCTGACAGCCCCAACCCCAACAGCTCTTGCCCAACCCCCCAGAGATACCCCCCGACTTCCTTGCTCTTGTCTCAGATGCCTGCCCATCCACTCCCTGCCACCTGACAGACCTGGGACTCCCAATGGCCCCCATCCAACACGCCGTGACTGGCCCCAGAACCCACCTGAACCACCCCCCCAGGATCCCACCCACGCTGAGAGTGACCTGGGTGAGAAGGGCATGGTCCAGCAATGCAATCAACCATATCTTTCCTTATGAAATGTTGCCTTGTTTAAGTAGATATATGGCTTGTCAACACAGTTACTCCTGATCAGGTCCATCTGTAAACAAGCCCTTAAGATATCTCTTCAGCAACCAGATTTGCCATCTTCGCTAATGGCTGCAAGGCCACTCATACCCCTCCCTTTAATACATTCTGGTTTTACCGGTGATGACCCAGGGGACAGCTGTAGTTGAATCTGCAAGTAGACTTCGAAGCATGTACCTCTCTGCACTGCTGGAACCAGTCTTGTGCTTCTAGCCCCAAAGGTGAATGAAGAACATAAGGCCTCTGTCACTATATTGATATTGACCAGCTCAGAACGGATCATACTGTCAAACCAATATTAACTCACAGGACAGGTTATTAGTAATGTGCATGCTTAAATATTTATCATCATTTAAACTGTGATGCCACTAGAAGTAGGTATAGAGTTCCTGAATTAGAATCTCAAAGGACAAATAATTCCCAGCCTTATGACAAGATCCTCCTTGTTAGAGAGTGAAGACACACAGAAAATAAAGTGTTTTAATAGAAAACCAAGAAGGTACAATTCAAGCATCAGACACCTGTCTTCAACATCAGTACATTAGAATGTGTTAATAAAATGGTTTCTCAACAGCACACTTCCAATAAAATGTGTACACTTTGTGCAATCATCACCCATTACTAATATACAGCCTCCTCCTGGGTACATTTGAGATGCAGAGTAGGAAAGAGAATGACAATGGCAGTATAATATCTGACCAAACTGTTTATTTTCTTGTCATTCATCTGTGATCTAAAAAAATGTAGTTGGAGGCTGTCTCACTATAATAAAAATATAAAAACTTACACAAGGAAGATTTGCCAATATAAAGTTTACCATATGCAAAATAGGGAAAACATACCAGGCATTAAGGATTTTTATACTGCATTTAAATACACAAGATAGAATGCAGAAATGAAAATTACTGTTCAAAAGATTAAATTCCTTGTAACATACTGCAAAAGGATCTGTTATTTTTAAAATATGAATTCAAGTCTCAAAACATTTAAACTCCACTAAAATTTTATTTCAATAATCACATCAAATGTGAATTATTAATTATTGCTGTAACAGTAGAAGTATTTGTGTCTCTGAGTTAGTGTTTCAAAACGTAAGTAATTTAAACTAGAGTTTTCAAGACATGTTCAGGTAGCTGAAATGACTGGTTCAGAGTCAATCAGGTGTTGATCTCAGAATGATTCAAAATAATCTGTATTGGCTCTATGCATTTATTGCCATCTCCACTATATTAGTATTTTGTTGATTGAGAACAAATGTATTCATAACTGAACTTTGAAAAATAAACAAATTCTATAAGAAGTGTACACAGTAGAAGAGTTAGCATGTTCTGAGCTTTTATTTTTTTTTTTTAAAAATTACCAACTTTTTAGCAGAAGAATACCTTGAAATTTAATCCCCTCCCTCACATTTTAAGATATTGTAAACAGGCTAGAACTTTAGGGGATCTGTGAAATAGCCCATTCCGCTACATTTTTGGCAATTTAAGCCAGCAGGAGAGATAGTATCCGTTTACACTTTCAAATAAAAAATAAACATTTCAAATAATTCATATATATCAAGCATTATAGCTCTATATACCTCCCTCTCTCCCCCACCCACTGTAGGTTCTGGTTTTTACATACATTCCAGTCTGGACAGATCTGGAATACGAAGCACTTAAGGAAAATGCATTGCATTCTCCAGATTACTTCGTTTGGAAGTAGAGGTTTTCCAAAGGCACAAATGAGTTAGCCACCTGAATGCCATTTGTACTGTTGCTTGTGCTTAGACAATACCATTACTCAGATCACTAGCTGCACAGCAAAATTACTGGATGTTCTCTTTATGTACACAACACCTATGTACAATAATGACAGTTAGGGATATGGGTTAGGGGAAAAATATTGTGTCCCAATTGACTAGACCTCTACCCTGATATAAACACGACCCAATATAACACGAATTCAGATATTATGCGGTAAAACAGTGCTCTGGGGGAACAGGGCTGCGCACTCTGGCGGATCAAAGCAAGGTCGATATAACGTGGTTTCACCTATAACGCGGTAAGATTTTTTGGCTCCCGAGAACAGCGTTATATCAGAGTAGAGGTGTATTTGGAAACATCCTATATCTCCCAGCCTTGGGAATTCTCCATACACCTGATAAAGCCATTTCTTAAGCGGCATGCAAGGGAACAAAACAGGGCTTTTTGGTTCTTATATATAAAGGTCCAAACTTAAAAATAAAAGTTTTTGTTTTTAAAATTGTGGGAATATCAAGTCTTGCCTTCCCTGTTTTTGTTGGAGGTCATCTCGGAGGGAGAACTAGAACAGGAACTTTTGCAGCCCTTAGTGCACGGTATGGAGGTAGTGAATCTTCTCAGCAAGATTTTTTTTCCTCTCAACTGCTTAGTCAGGTTTACAACACAAGTTAAAGTTTTAAACGACTGACAAAACATATATCAATGCCTTGATACCAATTATGTCCTAATCCTACCAGTTTTCAAGTTTAATGTCTTCCCTGTTTTTCATGGTAGACACAACCCGGATTTCTAATGTAACTAAGAAAAATTATGTAAATTATGTAAAGTTATGCAAAACACTCTGGCCTTTTTATCAAAAAGACACACACTTTTTTCTTTGCATGTTATCTTTAAATTATTCACAAGGCACTCAGTCAAGTGACACAAAGCACTTCCTCTCCCCACCAGTTTGCAGGGTGCATGGGAAGAGCTCACAGCCTCTCCACCCAGGAAGCAAGATGTCCTATTTTAGTGATACACCAGAGAAACAACAAAATAGAAATAATTTCCTTCAGGCCATGATATAGCATTCTTTCTTAGTGATGTAAGTGAAACCAATCTGCTCTAAAATGCTGCACTATTGAAAAGAACTATTTCAAACTTTCCAAATTGGCCATTTTCACTTTTATTATTAGAAATTATGGTAGTAAAAATATCACTTCAGCTTTAAACAAAAGTTATACACAAATATTCTCCCGAAGATATAATTTTGTAAATGAAACCCTGACTATAAAAAGCAAAGTGCAAAACAGCATCTTTGCATCTGATTCCCATCCCCTGCCCCAAATTTGGCATTAACAAAAATATAACTGCAAGATCAACAAAACCAAGAAAATGTACACAGAAATCAAAAGACACCAGTGAATAGCTCCAGCAAGGTCCCCACTAAAAGTAAAAGAACTCTACTCAGTAAAATGACTTAACATCTTTCCAATAGCTGTACGATCAATTATGCAGAATTAAGAAATATAGTAATAAAATTTACTCCATTTTTTTTCTAATCAAAAAGCATTTTAAAAACTCTTGTTCTTGGAAAAGATATTTAACCTGAAAGAAAAAAAAAAAAGATACTGAATTCCCTTTTTATTAATATACATTTCAGATTACTGATTGGATTCATGTAGCTTTTCCCTCAGAGTGCGGTAAGATGCAGAGGACCTACACTTTAAATATTCACATGACAAGATTCTTCAACAGCATTTTGGTACTGGGTTTCTTCATCAAGCTGAAGATTCTAAACACAATAAGACATTTGATCAAAAACTGAGAAACGCTATACACGCTTATCAAACTGTTTGACTCCATCTTGTTCTTTGTATTATTTGTTGCTCACATATGGTACTGTAAATGGCACCTAGATAGAGAATCTCTTGTGTTACAATATATGCATCAAGAACAGGATGAATAAAAATCAATGAATTTAAAAAAAAAAATGTTTTACTTAAATTGGATTTCTGAGATAAAATGTTTTTTTTGAGGAAAAAAACCTATCTAAAGATAGTTTTAATTAAGATACATTATAGCTCAAAGATATCTCATCATGGAATAGGGATTATAAATTCTAATTCTATAGTATGAGAATATATTCATGTAATGTTTAACAAAAGTTTTGTAAACGAATTCCAATAGTTCATGGATTAGGGATCCAATCGTATGGGGCTCCAGGTGTTTCTGTATAGATTAATCTTTCTATCTACCCAATGGGACTCAGTGCTCAGTATAGAAGCAACCGTCAGAGATGCTTACTTTTTCAGTTCTCAAACTGTGGACTGTGTCTCCAGAGATAATATGCTGCTTAACAGCAAAAATGTTTTTAAATAAATAAATAAATAAAATATAGAGGTGAGAAATAACAGACTTCAACCCTATTGTCCCTCTGTAAATTTGTGTACACAGAGTCAGTCCATTACGTCTCTCAAAGTGCAAAGTTTCAAAAAGTTCAGTGAAAAAAAGATTGTTGGGGGTGGAATAGATCTGGACAAGGAGAAGAAGTCTGGAGATAAATCTGAGAAGGGAGGGACAGGCAATAGAAGCAAAAGTGAAACTATTTGAGCAGCGTACTCCAGGAGTCTTGAGGTCTTTCTGAGTGTAGCCTTCATTGATTTAAGATCTACCATATCATTTTCTCACTAGAAGGGAAAACCTATAATAGCAGCAGGCTGTAGGAGAGACCCAGTTTGGGTCTCATCTATCTCTGAGTTGTGAAGAATATGTATTCAGGTTATAACAACCAACAAGAATGCCCTTGTATGTAGAAATCCATGATTAAATCGAGTCTTCCTGATTTCCTGATTTAAAATCAATTTGATTTAAATCAAATCCACCCTGATCAAGAAGGTTGGCTAAACACTCAGTACTATATCTTACACAGATACCAAAGAGAGATGAAAGCAGAGGTGTAGAACTCTTCAGCCGAATGAACCCAATCCATCTCCTCTCCCTGATTTTATTATGGACTAGTTAGCTACGGAGAGGGATTCTCTACCATATAATTCTTATGAGAGGGTTTCCAGTCAGCCAATATACCTCTAGGACATCAAAGGTGCACCCTAAAACCGCATTTCCAAGGCCTCTGATTGTTCTCTCTTTTGGTTGGCAAAGCAACAGACACCATAAAGATGGCAGTCTAGAGTCTGTCACACTTCCCTTGAGAATAGGGGTAGTCTTGGGCACCTGTACAAGGCTGAAATTAGCTTTATGCAACAACCTCGTCTACACTAGATGGGTGTTCAGCATGATTTAGCAGCATCTGTTGCCAATACCACTGTCAATGGCAGTTACTGTTTATAGTGTAGACAACAGTTTAGAAGTGGCAGAACTACTGCTAAATAGCAGGTTCCACAGCAGCTAAGCATGTAAAAGTTGCAAATCTTTTGTGGGCTCTGCAGCCACAGAGGCTAATTTAGTACTTCCCTTCAGAGAGAGAAAAAAAGTTTCCCATTTCTTTGAAGATCAAGAAAAAAGGAAAAATGCTTACCACAAATTCTCCATAGTCAAACTGGTGTCTTAGATTTAGATGGCTAACAAGATTTCTAGTAACCTGACTGGGATCTGCCCATGGAAGAGACACACAAATTGGACAAATCTAAATTTGAAAAATTATTTAAAGAAAAAGTATTAGCCAATAAGACGACATCATTATATTGTGTATTCTATGTAAAACCTTAATCTGATACTTATCTACCTCAAAAGTGAATGTACTAGAGTTTTTACATAAACATCATTTTGAATGTTACACAACTTACAATTTTCCAGAACAATATGACTAACATTTGAGACTGTCAACTTGAAGTTTAGTATGTTTTTTAAAAGAGGTTAAAAGTAATTTGTTACTACATCTGCCTGTAAGTCCTTCTGCCAATTTGCCTTTTAAATAAAAATTTCCTGTATTTAAAAAAATTATTCTCTCTTCTGCTCCACTCATGTTTGTGTGGGTTTTGCACACAACTAGAGTGCAAAAGGAAACTATACAGAGGAAACAGTGAAACTGACTACACAGAGTAAAATAAAAATATCTTTCCCTCTTTATCTTTTGGTTTTAGAAATGTTAGGTTTTACATGTAATAATAGTAAGTTACAAGACAAATAAGATTTTTAAATTGACAATGTTTCTATAAGTAACAGCAGTTCTAGTTAAGGGACCAGAAAATAAAAGCATCAAGCTCAAAAAACAAAACAGTTTACATTTCAATTCAACACAGCAACTGAAACTAATATGACGAAGAAAAAAAAATGCCTTATGACTGAAGTGAAGAAAGAAAAGTTATAGTTAACAGGGAAATGTTTTTGAATGAAAACCCCTTCTTCAACTTAACTACCGTGTCATCAATGCAATTCTTTTCTTAGAGCATAAAATGCTTGTTTGTAAGAGCCCACAGAAATTAACTATTACTCTAAATAACTAAAATAAGGGAAGTTTAAGGTGCTTACATTGAAAATATATATACTTACTACAGGAACTATCTGATAAAGGTGTCTATTGTTACAATGATCCAGTAGGTGCTGCCGGGTAAAGTTGGTTTCCTGACACAGGGGGCATTTGAATGTGGGATGTGCACTGGAAATGGAAGTTATACAGTATTATATGGATCTATTAAAACAGAATTTAAGAGAGATATCAGAGGGAGATGACATAACATCTGCTGACGTTGTCATAGCCTTTTTTGTTAGTAGTCAAAATAAAGGAATTCTGATGCCATTTTGCTAAATTGTAAATTTCAAGCAAAACTGTAGATGTGTGTGTCAATATGTATTCTATTACGTTAGGGAGTTTAGACAATTTTTTTGTCTTTTTTATTAAGGCCATACAATGCATCCTGGAGATTCTTCAAGTAAGAAAAAGCAACAAGAGTACCAGATTCTAACTGACAAACTTGCACGTACATGAATCAAAGGATTTAAAAAAAAAACATTTTTTTGAAGAAGTTTGTCAGACTCTCGTAAGAAGTTTGAATTGTCTTCTCCCTACTGGAAATATATCTAGAACTAAATATGGACAACTTAATCACTTTTACAATATTGAATTGAAGAAGCCTACCTTGCATCTCCCTGAAGTGTCTGAAGATTAGCCATCTCTCCGTTATCAAATGTAGATGTATCACTCCTATTACTTCATATAAAATGTTAGATAAAGTATACAAGTTTAATTTGTGTTTGAATACCTAAACACC
The DNA here is from genome assembly GCF_003597395.2 of Chelonoidis abingdonii. Lineage (NCBI taxonomy): Eukaryota > Metazoa > Chordata > Testudines > Testudinidae > Chelonoidis > Chelonoidis abingdonii. The sequence goes on along the minus strand of NC_133770.1, from coordinate 222,996,269 downwards.
AAAAATATAGTTTTTGTAAAAGAAAAAAAAAATCCATTGAGTCCCATTAATTGTAAACTGATCATACAGGTAGAACATATGGTAAGCATAGATAACATGACAAAAAAATATCACCCCTGCTCAGAACTTTTCTTTTGCACCAAATGTTATTTTTCACTTGGTTAGCATGATGAACTTTAATAGAATGCGAAGTAATTTAGTATGAAAATAGTGTTTAGTATATGCTTATCTATTCAGCAGCAAGACTGAATTTTTGGGGCAGGGAGGGGAACAGGAAGAGGATGAATAGCTTCAATGGCAGTATGGACTGTGTAAACAGAAGACAGGGGCTGTCTTCTAAAAGGAATTAGACAAATGTTGGCTCAGGATGATACTTTACAACAGTAGTTAAAGGCATTAATCCTCCATAATTTGAAACTGTAGAAAGGAGTTTCTGCAGTTTGCGCACACTAGGTACTTCATACAGTGTGTTATAAGCAAGAATGCTACTTTCTTTAAATGCAGGTTTTGACCATGTATCTTTAACTAAGCAAGGCCAAATTGCTCGACTGTGCATGTCTTATAGTGTTAGACATGGGAATTCTGAATGTGTAATTTGGTGTGCAGTAACATGACAACTTCCAGAATATTTTTCCAACTCAACCACTTCAGAGCAGTATGGCGTGATAGTTATGGAAAATGCCCATATTTGAGTACACTTCCACATATTCCTCGTTCTTTACCACAGATTCATTTGAAACTCAAATGAATTTTTTTTCCCCCAACTGGTCGAATTACTAAAAATAGATGGTGATAAACGAAGGTACGCAATATGTGTAAGTATCTATTAAACTAAATGTGAATTCTGAATGCCTGGCTTTGTTTTTACTCCGGTATTGGCAAAACAGGTTCTTTAGCCTTATGGCTTGCACCTGAGAGAGGGTAAATGGCATCTGGTTATATAATTTATAAACCAACAGGTAAAGATGCAAAAGGGCTATTATTCACTTTCAAGATTAACTCAAGATGAGTCATATCTGAAGACAAAATCCTAAAGAGAAGACAGCAACATTTTGAAACAAGAGGAGATTAGTGACCATCTATCCATTTAAATCCATTTAAATAGTAATAAGAATAAGGGAAAAATAAAACTTCTCTAAACCTAAGAACAATCAGACCTCCCACAAAGCAACTTACTCAATTGCTGTTAAGGCAAAAAAAAAAAAAAAGTTGGAGGTACAACTTTTAGGGAAGGCTTCTAGAAGTTATTCCAAAACATGCTGTAGAGCACTTTTCTAAATCCCACAGAATGAAGAATAAAGAACAGGATCTAAAGGTTGTTTCTAGAGAAATATTCATTTTTGAAGCACAAGAACATAGACAATACTGTTTACAAAAAGAAAATGTGCCCTAGAAAAACTATTTCCCTTTCACAAAAAAAGGATCTGAGTCATACATGAAATACACTAATTACCTGTTCCCTGTTGAATCTTGGGAAATCTGAATGTTTGGAACAATAGAAGGAACACCATATTCATCCTGATACTTCTTACATGTTTTATAATGGTGTCTCATGCGAGAAAACCTAACCTGTAAATGAAATTTCAAACCATTTAGATTTTACAGTGTAACTAGAACATCTGGGGAAAAAATTACGGTACTTCTGCCAACAGATAAAATAATGCATGTAAGAAAGGAAAACAGAACAACCCTGTATAACAATATATTAAATTCTAATTCCTCTTCTAATGCAACTTTAACAACTACAGTCTGTATCCACTCCATCTATGCATTGAACACTTAATAATGTATTAGGCATTATATTCAACTCTTGATACAAAAGGAAAAGGCACTATGGGGTATTCATTTGTTTTAAATACACCCTTCCCCTTCAGCAATAATGTACTACTTTGTGATCCTAGCCCTCTTGCCATTTATGCAGTCAGTTACACCTCAAACTAACATTTTCAGGGATTCCTATTGTCAAGCAGGAGTACTGGCTCCTTTGAGCTCAATGAAGAGTTTCACAGAAGGAAGTGAGAGCAGGACAGCTACAGATAGAAATATGTCCAAAGGTTCTAAGAACACATCTTTCACAGCTGGTATGCTCAATGATGTATGTAAGCCACTTTGTTATTTCCAGTCTACCAGTTTGCAACTGAGTGTAAATGGCATTTGGTTTTAGAGTTTATAAACCTGAATGTTTAAATGATTCTCTCACCTTATTTCATTTTAAGCAGAGATCATGAGCAACAAAGCACCAAACTCAGTACTAATGGAGAGGCTTGTGTGATATGCTGAGACCCAAGAGTGAGGAAGGGTAATATTTAAGACTTCTTGGATTCAAATGCTTCATAAATAAAACCTATTGGGTGAAATCCTGACTCCACTTAAGGTAAGACTCCTATTGACCTCAGTGGGGCCAGGATTCCACCCATAGTGTTTTGAACATCAGTGATCTCTTTACCTAAGGGAAAGCAAAGATTAAATAATATGGTCGTGTTTAATGGCATTTGTATTGCTGTTTGCATTTTTTATTTTTGAGCTCTTCTGCTGTAAATTTGAGCATTTTAAAAAAATATAGCACATTATGAGCTCTTTAGTTTATTTTCTAGTTGTTCTCCATTTCTCACTGTCATCGTTATTCATGTTCTCTTGGCCTGTTTTAGAGTTTCCATTCATTTCTCTCAGTTATTTTAACTTATGGAACACTATCAGTTTGGCACTTTACAAAAAAGAAAGTTAAATCTTTCTTGAAAAGCAACTTTTTCAGCAGCCACTTTGCTTTGATTTCAAACTTTGTTTCATAGCTAAGGACCAACTTCTACTTCAGATGCATGTGTCTGCACACCTGCCTCACTTGGTGCTCAATGCTGTAAGTCTTTAACTACTGGACATTAATGACACACAGCAGCCTGAAGAATCAGGTCCTAAAGAAGGAAAGTTTATTCGCTTGTAATAAGTAACTTTTATGTTTACTCCACCTGTTTTTCACAGCATCTACAACACCCAGAAAGCTTCTTCATGTTGTTTTCAACATCCAGAGCCCTTTTGGGACACGATCTTTCTTTTTTAGTCACAGTTCCACGGCATAGAGGACAATGTGTTCCACTTTCTCTGATTGCTGTCAGGAAACATTTCCTACAGAAGCTAATTCAAAGTTAACACAAACACAAATTAGTAAAAAAAGAAAAAAAAAAGTTGGGTAGGTCAATATTTTCTGCTTTAGCACCAAGGATAGTTGAGTAGCTATATTATTATTTATTATAAAAATTGTAGAGTAGGGCCTTGAATCAGCAATAAATTCTGCAGGATAAGGATAACTGGCTGAAGTCTGTATCTACAAGTCTTCATAAAAACAATAAAGATCAAAAGAGGAAAAGTTATTATAGAAACATACTACTGATCTCAAGTTATGAGATGTTTGGTAATTCATTTTATACAGAGATTGTACTTTCTAATTCCAGTAAACCTGAGTTGTATAACTTGAATGATCATTAATGATACTGAACATGTGACACTGATCAGATGCTAATGTTTATTTCTAGACCAATAGTAAAATAGCCCAATAGTGCAGCCATTTACTCACCAACTGCCCCCATAAATTCCAATTTGTTGGTTTTTGCAGTCCCCCTTACTTTCCATATATAAACAGCATTCTTTTAAGTGTCTCTGTTGATTTTAAAAAGAAACTTTTGGGGTGGTTTTGGCAAATTTCTAGTTTGTAATTAAACATTTCTCAGAAGTAAGTACACTTTTTGCAGCATTGTGAATGACAGCTAGAAAATGAAACTGATTACACTCTTTCCATTTTCCAATCTGAGAGAATAGCCAACAGATAAGAAATTAAGTAGCCATTCAATAAGATTTGTAAAATTATTTCACTTCTAAATATGTAAGATAACATTAGTAATACAGGCAAGGAATTTTTTAAAAAAAATATTTTTCACCTGATGGTTCTTTCATTACAAATGAAATGAGGATGATAAAAACCCTGAAACACCTCCATACACAAGCTAAATTCAGCATTGGATAGAGGTTTATTATCAGCACAGTGGACTGGAAAAGCTTTAAAAAGATCTGTAAAGTTTTACTGTATGTATCATACTGCACTAGAGGCTGCTCCCAGGCCAAGTGCTGGAAAGCTGGGGGGGGGGGGGAGGAATAACAGCTTCTCAGGAGACTAGAGGACAAGCACTCGTAGAGGGGAAGGTCAGGGGCAAAGATACCTACACGTGTTGGCAGGTTACTGTCCTCACAGGCGTTTTCAACACCTCCTGGCACACGGGACAGTAAAAATCCTCTTCATTGAAACAAATAGTGGCAGGTTCCTCAGCCATGGCAGTGAGTCTTGACCGCTCTGTGGGAGGAAGGGGGGACTCACTCACGTAGGGAGCTTTAGGTCTTAACCGATTTCCCCCTTGTGGGGATGAAGGGCTGGTGGGGGAACAGGCCTGTGCCCTCTGGTTGGCAGCGTCGCTCGCCAGGTTACTTCGAGGGGGCGCTGATGCGAGCGGCTGGGGCAGAGCGTGCTCCGACTGACCAGGGCCAGAGCTGCAGGAAGGCGGCGGTGGCCAATGGGGAAGGGGGCTGGCACCGGGAGGGGATCGGTCTCTCCCCCCTCCCCGCTCTGTTTCCGTCTCTCTACCGGGCCCTAATGGCAGCGGGAAGCGCCCTCCCCCCTCCGGGGCCGAGAGCGCGGCCCGCGGTACCTGGCGGGGGCCCCTTGGGCGGGGCCGCCGCTCCAGCGTCTCAGGGTCGCTCAGCCGCAGCCCCCGCCGGACTCCATGCTGCAGCCGCTGTCCCGGGGCGGGTTTCCATGGCGATTACCTGCGGCTGGGCCCGGCGGGATTGTTATGAAACAAGCGCTCCCTCCGCCCCTCCCCCGTGGCCTGGCTGGTTGGCCCTTGCGGGACGGCCCCGTTCCCGCCGCCACCCCGCTAGTGCAGAGCCCCCGGGAGCCCGCCACGCGCCCTGCCGCGCCCGCCTTCCCACCCCTTTGCTCGAGCCCCTCCGCCGGTGTCAGGCCCTGAGCTTCCCCTTTGCGTCGGCCAAGGAGGGGCCCAGCCTGTGACAGCAGTTCCGGGGCCCTGGGCGCCCGGCCCGTTCAGCCTCCAGCCAGCCCCGCCGCTTGCACCGAACGCCTCTCACGCCCGGGGCGAGCAGCCCCCGCGTCCCGTGGGAGCGACCTGCGTTGCGTTCGCACGGGGGCCAACCCAGCCTGGCAGCAGAGGTGCCCGCAGCTCCCTCCCTCTTTTGTTTTCTGCTGTGTGGCTTTTCCTAGACCATTGTCCTTCCTGATGGATTTGTCCATTGCCCCGGGTCAAGCAAAGTGGGCGGAGTGGGCAGCAATTGTGCTTCTTCAATGGGGAATTAGCTCTGATTTCAGCCTGTATTGTAGCTACATTGGTGCAAACCCCTAGGGATATGGCGGTGCTCAGGTGTTGGATGGGTAATCGACTTGAGGTCTGAGGCACTCTCCAAATATTTGCCCCAGCAAGCAGATATTTGTCCCAAGGTAACTCAAGAGAAAAAACTAGCAGAGACACTCACAAGAATTGGTACCTTCTGCGCACTAGGGGTTGGCACTGGGGTAGCTACAGTGCGGTGGCTGAAATTGAAACTAATTCCTAGGATAGACTAGACATTGATGCTGAGATCTCAGAATTCTCGATCTGATGAGAGGGAACAAGCGATGTTCACTATACAGCAATAATATGCAAGATACTGTGGCAGTTGTAGGAATACCTAATAGGGGAATTACAGCTGCTGGCCTGTGCTGAGCAGATTGCTTAACAGGAAACTAACTGGCTGTGTCTGCAGGAGGAAAATGATGGGATTATTGGCCAGCATGGTTTGGGACATAAGAATGGCCGTACTTGGTCAGACTAAAGGTCCATCTAGGCCAGTATCCTGTCTTCCAACAGTGGCAAGTGCCAGGTGCCCCAGAGGGAATGAACAGAACAGGTAATCATCAAGTGATCTATCTTCTGTCACCTGTTCCCAGCTTCTGGCAAAGAGAGGCTAGGCACATGTTTTCTGACCATCCTGGCTAATAGCCATTGATGGACCTATCCTCCATGAATTTATCGAGTTCCTTTTTTTTAAATCTAGTTATGGTCTTGGCCTTCACAACATCCTCTGGCAAGGAGTTCCACAGATTGACGGTGCATTATGTGAAGAAATACTTAAATATAAGAATGGCCATACTGGGGCAAACCAGTGGTCCATCTAGCCCAGTATCTGGCCAATGCCAGGTGTTTCAGAGGGAATGAACAGAACAGGCAATCATCAAGTGATCCATCCCTTGTCCTCCACTTCCAGCTTCTGGCAGAAGTGTCCACAGAGCTGCCTTTTTTGAAGTGTCCAACCATCATTCCCAATTGCTGTGCTTTCCAGTTACATTTGCAGCAGTGTGTTCTGGGGAAATCTGGCTAGTTAACTTAGAGTGTGACAGTGTCTGTTGCCAGACAGAGGGGCTGTGTATTCACTTGAGTACACTGTGCAGGCAGTGACATCAGGGAATAACATTATTGCCAATGGCCATGATTATATGGTGACTAGCAATTGTGGGGTGTGGTTTTACCTGTCTCATGCATACATAATGAAAGATGCAAACACACAATTTTTCCCTTATTCAAAATAGTCACCATCTTCTTTTACAGTCAATGGGGGTGAAGCCAGGATGATGGCTGTCATTTCCTTACATGCTATCTGCATGTGGAAGTGTGTGTGTATGGGGACCTTAATAAAGGTGGCTACCACTTCCCACTCTTCTCAAAGAGATTTAAACCAGGCAAAGTGGCTGTCAGTCTGTGCTTCAGGGGGCTAGATGGATACAGGAACTGTGAGGAGCAGCAGTGGCACTGTGAAAGGTGGATGAGAAGAGTGAGGAGTTGCAGAGGATAGAGATGGGGTGAGAGATGCATGGGTTGATGGCAGCTGCCTCAGCATAGAGATAGTGGTGAGCAAGGGGAGTCCCCTTCAAACAGCCAGGGGAAGGCAGGGTTGTAGTATTGTCAATTCTCACAAACTGATTGTGTGAGACAGGGGATGTTGGTGCCTGCAGGAGGAGTTGTCACAATGACATCAGAAGCTCCTGTGGACCCATGATTTTCAGGGCTAGGCGCATGGGCAGAGGTCTGTGTAAGAGTCTTGGGGCTAAGGACACAGACCTGACCTGCCTTCAGGTAAGGGCCTAGATCAGAGAGAGGAGGCCTAGAATAGCAGCAGGAAGGAGTTAGGATGGAGAGTAGGACCCTGATGGAGGAGAAACTCTCGGGGGAGGGAAGAAGTCAGCAAACAGCTGCCACTGGGTCACAGACAGAGAAGTCTGGAGGCAGAGAAGCATTGCTGTTAGGTCAAGACAGTAATAGAAAATAGATGGCGATTTTCTGTATTAGAGGTGAAAAGAAGAAGAGGAGGGAGAGGTAGGTATGTATTTTTGTATGCATTAAAGACTTTTCAACCTGACGTTATTTCACACACATTGGCAGAAGAGTTAAAGTCAAAAGACAGACTGAAAAACACAATTTGAATGCACACACACACAAACAGGATTTCAGCTAATCTCATGATTTGGAAGGGGAAACACTCATTAGTTTTGATCTCTGCAGGTTGATAATATTCAAATAATATTCACAGTATGTGCTTACTGATATAACTATAGTGGTATAATTATGCTGGTAAATTTCCCTGTGTAGGTAAGCCCTCAGACATTAAGCAGATTCTGTAGTGACCTACCTGAATTTGAGTCTTGGTGATTAACAAAAAAACAAGCAAACCCTTTCCTCTTTTAAAGATAAAGAGGCCTCATTTATAGAGATTAGATGACTTTAAAATAAAGCACAGTGCCTTTATTTGAGGCTTTGTTGAAAAAAAGGAGGATGGGAGGAAATGTTGCCCTTGACTTCTACTCTGCCACCACTTTGAAGCTGACAGCTCTCCACAGTGAATGTATAGAAGGGGTTGCCAGGCAGGGGAACCCCCACCCCTCTTTCTAAGTCCATGGGTCTTCAGGTGGGAGGAATGCAACCTGAAACCCTAACCCCCTAGGCCTACGTGGCCTTTTAGGACCATTTATGATCCTAGGAACCAACCAGAGCTCTATACTGATCAGCCAGTGGTGGTTGCAAGAGGTAGCCTTATGCTACTTTCTGGTGCAGTGAGGACTACCCAAATACACAGAATAATACCCTGAATATTGGTGGCCCTGCCTGACTGATCTTGCATGTCTGGAGGGTAAGAGCCTTGGCTCAAGATCGAAACCTGCAGTCCAGTGGTTCTCAAACTTTTGTACTGGAGACTCCTTTCACATAGCAAGCCACTGAGTGCAACCCCCCCTTATAAATTAAAAACATTTTTTTATATATTTAACATTATTATAAATGTTGGAAGCAAAGCAGGGTTTGGGATGGAGGCTGACAGCTCACGAACCGCCATGTAATGACCTGGTGACCCCCTCAGGAGTCCCAACCCCCAGTTTGAGAACCCCTGCTGTAGCCCCTTATTCAAAGACTCACACTGGGCCTGTAGTTTTTGGGGAGGGTGGAGGTAAATCTGTTGGAGAAAACTGAGCTGGAACTGAGGTCCATCCTTCAGGATCAGATCAGGGGATGTTGGGTATGGAGTCCTGATTCAGGCCTAACTCCAGTTACTATTAATATTGTTATGCAGAAAGATGCTAATAATACACCTGATGGCAATCTTTGATCCAGAGACTATCAAAGACCTGGTTAAAGCTGTTGGGTGTGCTAAGCACCTTTCTTTCAGGCTTAGTGGGAGGAGCTGTAAAATCCCTTTTATGTTACTTAAGAGCTGGAAACAATGGTAACTGCCCAAAGTGATGGGCCACATGGTGAGGCCTTGTCAGAGTTTGCTGATTGAAAATGCAGGAAGGGATTAAGGGTTTGAGTGTGTGTCTGTTTTGTAGGAGAGACAAAGTGGGTGAGATATTATTGTTTACTTAACCAACTTCTGTTGGTGAGGGGGACAAGCTTTGGAGCCACACAGAGCTTTTCTTCCCGTCTGGGAAAGGTATTCCTAGTGTTATAACTAAATGCAAGGTGGAACAGATTGTTCAGCAGAAGTAGTTAGTATATATTGTAATCTAAGGAACCATTCAAAATAGACAGAGAGTTCTATGGCACTTTATAGACTAACATGTATTGGAGCATAAGCTTTTGTGAATCAGGAATCTGTCGCTTTTTACAGATCCAGACTAACACAGCTACCCCTCTGATTCAAAATAGAGTGGCCTGTTAACACCTTTGCAGCTATAGGACAAGAGGGAGTTAGTGGGTTGCAGATTGTTGTAATAAGCCATAAATCCAGTGTCTCTATTCAGTCATGATTTTTAGAGTCTGGCAGAGTAATAAATTTAAGATTCCAGGCTCATCTTTTAAAGTCTTGTGCAGGTTTCCTTTGAGGATGAGAACTGATAGATCAGACACAGAGTGATTGCTTTGTGAAAAGTGTTCACTCACAGGTGATAGGGTGTTTTTGTCTTTTATCATTTTCCTATGTGAGTTCAAGAGTTAAAAAGCAACAAAGAGTCCTGTGGCACCTTATAGACTAACAGATGTATTGGAGCACCCACAAAAGCTTATGCTCCAATACATCTGTTAATCTATAAGATGCCACGGGCTCTTTATTGCTTTTTACAGATCCAGACTAACACGGCTACCCCTCTGACATGGGCAGCAGGTTTGTAGAAATTTTGGTGGTGCCCAGAACCCACCCCCACCCAAACTCTGCCCCCACCCGCCAAACTCTGCCCCTCATCTGTCCAAGGCTCTGGGAGGGAGTTTGGGTGAGGGAGGAGGTCTGGGGTGCAGCCACTGGGAGGGAGTTTGGGGATGGGAGGGGGTGTGGAGGAAGGGGGGGCCAGCTTCTGGGAGGGAGTTTGGGGGACAGAGGGGGTTTGGGGTGGGGCTGGGTTTGGGTTTGGGGTGGGGATGAGAGGTTTGGGGTGTGTGAGAGGGCTCAGGGCTATGGCAGAGGGCTGGGGGGTGGGGTGAGGGATGTAGGTTGGGGCTGGGGATGAGGGGTTCATGATGCAGGAGGGAGGTTCAGAGTTGGGGTAGACAGGGTGCAGGGGGATGAGGGCTCTGGCTGGGACTGGGGATGAGAGGTTTGGGGTTTGGGAGGGGCTCAGGGCAAGGGTAGGGACGTAGGGGGTGAGGGCTCCATCTGGAGCTGGGAATAAGGGGTTTGGGGTGTGGGAGGGGCTCAGGGCGAGAGTATGAGTGTGGGGGGTGAGGGCTGGGGCTGGAGATGAGGGGTTTGGGTGTTGGAGAGGCTCAGGGCTAGAGCAAAGAGTAGGGGTGTAGGGAATGAGGGCTCTGTCTGGGGCTGGGGGGTTTGGGGTATTGGAGAGGCTCAGGGCTGGGGCAAAGGTTTAGGGAGCGGTGAAATGAGGGTTCTGTCTGGGATGGGGATAAGGTGTTTGGGGTGTGGGAGGGGCTCAGGGCTAGGGTAGAGTGTTGGGGTGCAGGCAGGGGGATGAGAGGGCTCTGTCTGGGCCTGGAGATGAGGGGTTTGTGGTGTTGGAGGGGGCTCAGGGCTGGGGCAGAGGGTTGGGATGTGGGGGGATGAGGGCTTTCAGAGTCTTGTTTCAAAGGTGCTAGATTAGAACATGGAAGAGTATTATTTAATTGCTGAGTTTCAATCAATGGTATACATTCTTATGGTTGGTACCATTTAGTTAGTTACTATGTGACATGCTGTCATGTCTGTGTGTGAGGTTTCCTGGTTCTTCGTTCCCATTAGTGTGATCATGTCAGTGAGATGAGAAGTGGAATGTTCCACAGCTGTGGTGACCTGATGAGCCCATTAGGAAGAGGCTACACTGAACCCAGATTTGTGACTACTTCTTCCTCTGGAGTAGGCAGCTTGGCCCAAACACCCAGAGCCAGTCTGTAGTCCTGACAGCCCCATGTGGGAGATCAACAACTTTTCTCCCTGCTGGGAAGGAAGCAGCCCAAAGCATGGACCTCCAGTAAGAGAAAGGACAAGTAGAAGACCAAGGCCAGGCTCTGAAGGAGAAGAGCCATGTCCCAGACCCAAGGGGAGATGAAAACTCTTTCCAAAGATCTGTGAAACCAGAGAGAGAAACCCTGATTGATGAGCTCTAGACCACATGGATGGAGTGTGTGGGGAAGAGATGTATGAGGGCCTGTTTACATGTTGAGATTGACCAGATAGCTGTCCTGGAATAGCTCCCTATGTGGACATTCTTATTCTGGAATAAGAGTGCCTTTTTCTGGTTTAATTTAGCCCAGTTTGCACTACTATTCCAAAATAAGAGTGTCCACATGAAGAGTTACTCTGGAATAGCAAGAGGACTTTAAATTCACATCTGACCTTATTCCAGAATAATTTCCCTATGTAGACAAGCCCCCAGAGAGTGAAGATTGTTCTGGTCTCCTTAGTTTCAGAATCTACATTGTGGATCCCCCAGGTTTTCTGGAACCTGCTGTTCCACTGGAATGTAGATGTATCCAGAGACCTCAGGGCCAGAAACAAGGGCAAAGATGCTTCCTGAGCATCTCTGTCCATTGGATGTATGGTTAATGACTTCTGAGAGCTGATTAAAGATTTTGTGTGTGTCACATATCCAAGACGGGGAGCAGAAGTGAAAGTAAGCCAGTACAGGCCGGTACGGAGGACTGGTAAGAAAAGGAGACTGCCTGAGGGAGAGAGAAGCCTGCCCCCTGCATAAGAATAGTTTAAACTCAGCTGTTCCTTGAGTGGTTCAGCCCCCCAGGGGTTAGGAGTGGTTTCTGGCATCCTTGTTAATTTCACTCACAGTAGCTGGGGGGAGAGTGTGTTTGACACGGCAGGGGCAGTCCTTTTTTGCCCCTGGAATGAGGGGATCTCTCCAATACTAATATACACAACAAATACAAGCATTTGGCTGCACAGCTTAAATCCAGAGCTAATAAAAGCAGGTGGAAGGGGAAAACTCACTGTCACATTGGTTTCTCGTTGCCTCCCTGCCCCTCCTCCAGTCAGGATGCAGAAAAGGCTCTGCCTTCCTCCCCCCTGGAGTTCTCCTCTAGGTTCTAGCTTGTAGTAAGGAGACTGGCTGAGATGCCTGCTGCTGCTGCTGCTGCTGCCTGCACAAGAACAGTTTAAACTCAGCTGTTCCCTGTGCAGTTCAACCTCCAGGGTTAAGAGCCATTTCTGGCATCCTTGTTAATTTCATTCCCAGTTGTTGTTGGGGGGAGGGTGTGTGTGACCATGCCCCTGGGAAGAGGGGGATCTCCTCTATACAAAAAAACAATCAAAATCAGGAACCATTTCCAAGTTCAAATCTATCCCATTCCCTCCCCAGCAGAGGATCATGGTTGTGATGTCCAAACTGTTTGCAGATCCTCTTTGAAATGTTACTGAATTGCGCAGGGAACAGCTGAGTTTAAACTGTTCTTATGTAGGAGGCAGGCTTCTCCCTCTCTTAGCCAGTCTCCCTGCTGCAGCTAAGGGAAGCCCCTGCAGCTGCTGAGTGCCAGGCAGGGAGAAAGCACAGAGCCTAGTGTTGGCAACCTGGCTAGAGAAGGAGGGAAGACACGGAGAAAAATGTGACAGTGAGTTTTCACTTTTTCAGCCTTATTTCAGTAGTAAAGTTTTATTACAGACAGTACTCGTAGTAGTAATAGTAGCTTTATTTTCTCCATCTATGTCATGCACTGGGAGGGATCCATGAAGTACATAGGAGAGGTGGGTGGGTTGCTTGCAATTGGACCATATGGGTAAGAAATGTAAATTACTTTCGCCCCTGCCCAAACCCCAGGGCTCCCAGCCGCCTCTGCAGCTGGTAGCTCCGGGAGTGATTTAAAGGGCCCGGCTCCTAGCTTCAGCTGAATCCCCGAGCCCTTTAACGCCTGATTTAAAAGCCTGGGGGTTTAAAGGCCCCACCTCTTCCGATAAAGGCTATGCCTCTTCCGGTTGAGGTCCCTCCCCAGGACTCTGGAATACTGGTAAGTCCGTTAAGTTACTTTCACCCCTGGTGGGGAGTTGGGGGAGCTAAAGAAGATGGAGAGCTCAGCCTGGTTCCCAGTCAAACAGGTGTCTGCATCACACAAATAACCACAAATGGGCCTAACTGTCCCCCTCATTATAAGCCTCAGTAGAGAGATTAAGGGCTGAATGGCCCAGAGAGGCTGAACTCTCTTCTTCATCCTACAGGTTCCTTTCAGGCCATGCTGAGACACATTGGCCAGGAGTCAGTGGGAAGACTCTCCCAGCTGTTGCCCAAGCTGTGCCTGCTCTAGGGATATGTGGGGTTTCAGTCTCCAAGGGCTGCTGATTTCTGCTCTTTTACCATCCTCCCACAATGCTAAAGCAGCTTTCTCTTTTTCTGACCTGACATGAAGATGCTGGTAGCAGCAAGCCTGGCAGCATCTCTAGGGTATCTCAGGTAATTGGTGTCTGAGACTAAGTGCTTGGCTCCCAAAAGTGAGCAACCACACTGCAAAGCCATACTTGAGTTGCTGTGTCCTCACTAGTGGTGCACTCATCTATATATGCCACTAGGACTTCTGGGAGTGTATCACATGGTTCTTTGTACTGCAGTCAGATGAGCAGCTCTGTGGTTTTTTCTTACTGAATTGTGGGAGAACCTGTCTCTCCTGGGCACTTGGGGGAATGATGGGAAGGCACTGGAGAACTGTCAGTACTCTAGTTGTTCAGTCTGTGTCCTTATTGCAAAGTGAGAAGGTTACCAGCCTGAGTGAAAGCCTCTCTCTGGGTTTAGCCTATAGGTCCAGGCTGAAAGCACCATCAGACTTGGTCACAGGTTTTTGTGTGGGGCCAGGAGGATTAAGGGGACACCCAGTTGGAACTTGTGCTAACTCTGCAGTGAAGACATACCCCCAGAGAACACGCGCTAGCCTTCCCCATCACTAAAGAGAAAAAATGGTTCCTTAGCTGGAGCCTTCCCATGCAGAGCTGATCACAAGATCTGCATGTAACTGCAGCTCAGTGTGTCCCTACGTGTCTGTGTGCTGGTGAAAGTGCAGGCTGGACACAGCTGTACAGTGTAAAGGGAGCCCAGGCTGGTGGGTCAGGGGCTCAGTGGTACCCCAGTTCCAGCTGGCACCCTGGGAGGAGCCCGTCACAAACAGCTCTTTATACCAGCCCAGAAGCAGTTGTGCAAGCTAATGAGGTTAATTCTTTCCTGTTTGAATTATATATGGGAAATAGGCAGGGATGTTCATTGCCTCCTTTACTCTGCAAACAGTTCCATGGCCAATGTGAAGAGGATAGGACTAGTGAATTTATCTCAAAAATAAAACTTGCAGGAATACATCAGAAAAAAACACGAATGACATATGTTATTTTTATCTAACCTCAACAATTATCTAAAATTAGTGTCTAAAGAAATCTTTGGTCTGGTTTAAAATGAATTATGCCAGACCTGAAATGCTAGTTATAAATTTGCCCAATTTAGAGAACCTATCCCTCCATAAAACATTGGGGTACAAATGGGCAACAAATTCTATAAAATACTGGCAAATTCAACTCTCAAACAGCCTACAAGAGCTATATGATTTAAATGTCAAATTGCTGTTTCAGCAAATGAAAAAAGATTTGGGATGTGGGGAAAGTATACAATCTATTGCTTAGGAAAAATAGTAAAAATGACTATTCTGCCAAGGGTATCTTTCTTGTTTCATAATATTCCTATAATCATCCTAGACAAAACTCTAGCAGGAATAGAGACTCTTTGAATTTATATGTAAGAATAATAATAATAATTAAAAAAAACAGTGAGTGCAGATACTTTGTACAGACCCACTACACAGGGTGGACTAGCTGTTCCAAATGTATGGTACTATCAACCCAAAACATTAGTGGATTGGGGTGCTCTAATTCAGCCAAACACTGGGTCTTTACTGATTAAGAAAATGGTGGGAGTGTAAATATTGCTAGGTTACCAGTTTAATAATAAATCACACGCTTCAGCAATTTATATACATCTTTTAGCAAAGACTACTCTGTGTTTAGGATAGAACTCAAAATGCAATATTTTTCTTCACTAATGAAACCCAGTGCAAATAATCTAGATTTTAAATCAAATCACAAATCAGAGTTTTAAAGGTTCTGTGAGCCAAGTAATACATATGTCTGGCCAGCTGTTCATTGAAGAAACTTTTTTCTAACTTCTTAGAAATCAAAACCAACTTTAACTCACCCGCTCTCTCATAGTACAAGTATTTTCAAGGTAGGCATTATGTTTATCAACATTATAAGAAAAGTTGTTTTATAGAGAAACTTTAGTAGACATGCTGGCTTCTGGTAGATTTGGGGGAAAAAAAGAAACTAATTTATTTTTGTCTTTGCTGTCAACATTCCTAACAAAGAAGTGTCCATATATGACATGGTGGGGGAAAAGATTTGGATGACAGATTGATTTGGAAAAGATGAGCAAACTTAGTTTATATTATGGTAAATAAAAATGTCTTTATGATACTCTTTCAATGCTACCTCACATCAGTCAGGTTAAAAATATAGAGAGAGATTTTCAGGCATATATGGTGGATATGTCCAGTTAGAGAGTATTGGGATGTGATTAGTAACTAAATATTACGAATTGTTGGATATTTATAACCAAATGACCCTTTGCTAATCCTTCTGGGCTTCCTAACAGAAGTGTTCAGACTCAAAGAAATGAAGAATTAATCTGTCATCTGCTAGTAGCTGCTAGACTGCTGATAGCTTCTCATTGAAAAAAAAGAAAAATAGCCCAAAATTAGAGGAATCATTCCAAAAACTATGGGAGTTTGTTATAGAAATATTGATGCATGTTGTGTACCCAGCAAAATAGACAAGGACAGATACTTAGATATGTGGTTACTGTTTAGCCAGTACTCTTACAAAGTACTGAAAAAATCCCAGTATACCTATCCAATGGTTTTGAACATTAATGTTTGATGTACACACCTGGTTTGATAAATATGAGCAGTCAGTACTTTCACTCAGTTTAATAAAATCACCAGAGACAACTTGGGTGTTGTAAGGAGGCTGACTCTGTAATATGCTAACACCAGCTAAATAGAGAGTTCATTATAATAACGACGTACTGCATGTTTCCTCAGTCAAAATGACTGTAATGATTAGTGTTTTATTTCTGATGATTACATGGCAGTGATTTGACTCCTGAGTACTGTTCCCAGCTCTGCTAGTACCTTTTCGGGTACATACACAGTGGGAAAAGTTGAAGCCTTTTTTTATTTTTGCATTGATGCAGTTTCAGTGATGCTACTAGTTATAGCAGCTGCAGTGTAGACAGGACAGTTTTTCCACACTTTTTCAAGGATTGGAAAAGGGGTGAATCTTACAAATCCTGTTCCTATCCAGCACAGGTTTGAAAGTCATCATGGCCTTGTGATTAAAGCACATGACTGGGAGTCAGGGAGATCTGCAGTATTTCAGGCTCTGCTACAGCTTTCTTGTGTTGCTTTAAGCAAGACACTTAACTTCTTTTGTGCTTCAGTTTCCACATCTGTAGATAGGGAATAATTTTTACCTACTTCATAGCGATGTTAGGAAGCTAAATTAATTCCTGTTGGTAAAGAGGGTTAGGTACTATAGAAAACCAAATATGATAAAAAGAAAGTGCTGGTCCATTTGAACTGTATTCGGTAGACTGCAGTAATTATTGATTAGCAGCTTCTGGAAGTGCTATTGACCTCAAAGAAGTAAACTACAGGGAGGTTTATGTGAAGGTGTTCATGTTGTTAATGTCATTGTAAATCTTAATCCTTTAATAAAGCTGTGACCTTGACGTTGACAGTTAGTATGCCATAGAGCAATATATAGTGTGGCACCAACCTTGTACATCTCATGTCATTTTTGCCACTGACATAGACAACATGTAAAAATAAATCAGACAGCAGAGGTTTATGAAGAACATTTATTTGAAGGAAAGCCTTTTAAATCAGACTATTTTTTTAAAATGAAATCAGCAACGAAAATGTGTAGAATTACACACAGAAGTTTGTGTGCTTACTTCTCTGTTGGAAGTACATTTTGAAAGAATGCTATAGCCCTATCTTCTGGTCACTTTAGAGCAGGGGTGGCCAAACGTACTGACCCTTGGAGCCACATACGGCAAACTTCAGAAGTTAGAGAGCCAGGGTGTGATTGCCGGAGCTCCTGCCCCACAGGAGGCACCTGCTGATGTCCTGAGCCCCAGCAGGCATGCCCCTCAGGGCTGAAGCCATGGGACCCCATCCCTGCTGGGCAGAGAAGACCCTAACCCCACCACCCTGGTGCAGGCCAGAAGTGCTGAGTGCCCCTCCCCTCCATTCCCCTCCGCTCTCCCCCAGTCTGATAGGCTACTGAATCCAAAAAAGGCTGTGCCTTGTTTGCTGTCTGTCCCAAGCATTGCAACATCATCAGCAGTATCATGGAGACTCTGGCTTGCTCATGGAATGTGCAATCACAAGCTGCTCGCTGCTCCAGTCATTGCTTTTCCTTTGTATAAAGGTAAAGGTGTTTGTCAATGAGGAATAGGGTAGTACAGGCAGACAGTGACTATTGCATTTTAGGTGTTCAAACCAGCAATATGTCAGTGTGATCTTTTACAGTTTCTGTGATGGAGTTGGAATTTAATTTAAAAACAAAACTATTTTTTAAGTCAACCTGTTTAGGTCTAAAATCTGACAATGTCCCGGTAACTGTAAAAACTGAATTTGAACGAACAACATAATCTGTTGAACATCTATCTCACCCTTTTCAGTAGAATTATGTGCTGTTTGGATGATTCACTTGCACATATTCTAAAAATGACTGGTGTAGAATGTTTTCAGTAAGGACTTCTTCTACTATGTTTATATCCTGGAATAAGAAAATAAAAAGATATTTAGGCATGCAGAT
Organism: Chelonoidis abingdonii; assembly: GCF_003597395.2. NCBI lineage: Eukaryota > Metazoa > Chordata > Testudines > Testudinidae > Chelonoidis > Chelonoidis abingdonii. The sequence continues at coordinate 222,978,407 of NC_133770.1, read as the reverse complement.
AAAAACAAATACCTCTTTAACAAGCTACTTCTATTCTTGAGAGCTTGCTTAGACCATGATCTAACTAAACATTGATTTCAATGGAACTATATGCATGCTTAAAGTTAAGCACATACATAAGTAGTTTGCAGGATTGGGGACTTATTTTATACTAAATTTTAAGCAGTGGGAGAAATCTTTACTATGAAACTAATTTAATTATAAAAGGAAGAATTCCAGAGGAGATAGACAAGTAAAATACGATATGCAAACACCAGTAACTCCTATGTTATTTATTACAGGCCCCAGACATAGAGATGCATATTATGTAATTACACAACATTTTGTTATTTGTATATGTAATCTCAGCACTCTATTGCAAACAAGATAAAAAAATACATGAGCCATCAATAAAATATTACCCAACCCAGGTGTATTACTCTTATATGCATTTAGTATAGATTAACATTTTATTGATGGCACATGTAGTTCTCTCAAGTCTGGCACCATTTCCTCAGGGGTCTGCTCTCACTTTAGAAAGTATTAGATTCATCTCTTTTTTCAGGATGGTGTCTGGATGGACATCAGTCAGGGAGATAAAGGAAACCACTGAAAAATGGTTTTGGAATTTTTAATAGTGTTGTGACTCTTGTGATGTGTAGTCTAAATTTTATTGAGTTAGGAGAGTGTAAGTAGCTGTTCTTTAATAGCTCCATCCATAGAAGCCAGTGGGGTAAGTAGAGGAACAGAGAGAGGTTAATATTTGCCAAAAGTCACACCATAACTTAGTAGCAGGGGAATAGAATCCATGTCTCCCAACTCTGCCTTGTATCTGTTAGATCTTTGTAACCTCACAACACACCCTAAGCATGACATTCTGGCAATCTTATGCATACTCTCACATGACATATTGATTGTCAGAGGTACGGAGGGAGATATGTAAAGAAGTCAGGATAGTAGCTTATAAAAATGATTATTTACTCACTATGTAGTCTTCGTGGTAGAATGTGTGTCTAAGTTGAAGATGCCTTATAAAATTCCTGCTAAAATAGCTTGGATCTCCACCAGGTATTAAACGACAAATTGGACAGTACTATAAATATTGGAAAATATTGGAAAAACTATAAATATTGAGTTTTCATTACAAAGTCGTTGCAGAAGGAAATATTATCAGTATTAAGGGGAGAGTGAAATATCTGGAACAGTAATAGCTAAATGTCATTCTCTGAGTGACATAAATATATTTACCGCCAGACACAAAACCCCTGCAGTCCAGCAGTAAAATTAGGTAAATCCCAGTTGCGTGTTTTCTGGTCAGTAGATACCCATAGGGATGTCTGTCTGCCCTCATCTCATGCTTTAACTCCTTCCCTGGTACTGGCTAACCCAAGACTGTAAAATGAAATGTTATTTGTTGTGCTCCCAACCTATGTGCCACATGATTTACTCTTCCACTGAATATAATAGGGCTCCCACCTACATATGTGGTGGTTTACTGTGCTACTTAAAACAAAAATGCCTTCATTGTTTTGGAAGGAGATTTTAGTTCCTTCATAATTTTTGGTCCTCTGCAGTATAGCTAACCATTGTAATTGTTGCAACATTTACTTCAAATAATATAAAAATATTAGTACACACTTAAAACAGCATTTGAATAACATGCTTACAGCAAAGTATAAAAGGCTAACTTATTGATTGATACTTTTACAGCTAAATCCTGCTCTGTGCTCTTCTGGTATGAAAGAGGAGGTAGAAACAGCAGACCAGAATCTCTCCATGAACCTCAGCTGAGCACTCTCAGAAACAGACATCTAATGTGCCAACCCACACAATACATCCCTTGGAGGGTGGATGGTCTAGTTATTACTTAGTCCTGCCTTGAGTGTAGGGGACTGGACTAGATGACCTACTGAGGTCCCTTCCAGTCCGACCCTTCTAGCAGTTTTAAGATTAAGGGGACAGGTCAGTCTTCTAGCTGCAACCACTGCCCTATGGAGTGTTCCCCTAACCTGCCCTGGAGAACCCTTTGCTATGTGGCAGGATTCTGGTAGCAAATTATGCAATAAACAGTGTCTATGCTCTTGCTGTACCAGTTACAGTCACATTTATAGATCATGTTGCTATGACATCAGTCTGACAGAGAACTTTCTTGACTCTTTTTTTAGTTCTATAATCTAAACACTATTTAAATTAAACTATAGTTTGTATATTTGTGTGAGGTTTTCAAGGAAGGTGTAGACCATTTTAATGAAATGCTGTGTAATGTATATTATTTACTGGTCTATAAGGCATAAACTTGTTTAATTGCAGAGTGAGACCTTTTAACACAAGAGGGTTAACTAAGTTTTAAGGGCCTTATTCTGCCCCATAACTGCACACAGCTACTGCTTATTCATTTGCTCTAAGTTCTATAAACAAACATATTTATGCTAAAAAATTATAACATTTTTGTTTGGCTATTACCAGGCTGGCTTCTGTATGTGCTGAACAATCAGTGGACTTGAACAAATAAATGCTGAACCTAATTTAAAACCACACAACTAAAATTTGGCAAAATATGGTCTGCTAGGGTAGTAACTCTTAATAGTGAACCCAATCTTTAACTGTAACCTTATTTATTCTTTCCTTAATTTGTACTCTCAGTACTAGACACCAGGGGTGGGCAAATTATGGCCCGGGGGCCAGATCCGGCCCTTTAGATGTTTTAATCTGGCCCTCGAGCTCTCAAAGGGGAACGGGGTCCAGGGCTTGCCCTGCTCCACACACGCCGGGGCTCCACGCAGCTCCCAGAAGCAGAGGCATGTCCCCACTCTGGCTTCTAAGCACAGGGGCAGCCAGAGGGCTCCATATGCTGCCCCTCCCCCAAGCACTGCCCCTGCAGCTCCCATTGGCTGGGAACCATGAGCATTCATGGCCCGCCATACAATTTGCATACCCAGATGTGGCTCTCGGGCCAAAAAGTTTACCCACCCTGACGTACACAGACCTACCAAAATGTTAACATCAATATGATAGTAGTTAAGCAGATTGAGAACTAACCTTCACCATAAGGGAGAAGAGAGTGTTGTTCTTTGTCTTGTTAGTGATGAGGGATGGTTGTGTCATATATCAGTCATTCAATTTGTTAACTTTTTGACTTGGCATCCCTCAGGATCAGGTCTTAAGCAAATTCAACTCCAGTGAAGTCAATGGGAATCGTGCACAGAACTTGTCAAGATCAGGCCTATATAGAGGTCTTGATCCTGTAATGTGATCCCCATAGTCAGACCCTTATGCCTCATGGAGCCCTAGGCTTGGGGCCATTCTTTGTATTTTTGTTTGTACAACTGGAATAATTTGTCCTTGTCCTGTGAATCCTTTGTAGCTCTTATGAATCATTGGAGTAGGTCTCAAATAATGATCCATAGATCGTTTTGTGCTAGGCAAGAGGACTATCAAGACAGACAGAAAATACTGCACAGAAAGTGGAGTCTGTGAGGTTAGGCGCTGATATTGGGTCCATGGAGAGAAATCATGAATATAGAATTTTAAAAGTGGAAGAATTACTGAATCTAGTAAAGATGTTGGTGGCATGGCATTTTGAAAATGCATGCCATTAGTCCAAAGGGCTAACTATAAACTCTCCTTCAGAGCCATCATGACATATTTAGTGTATTTCTAGCGTAGAACTTTTGATACCATTTTCCAGCACCTGTGCTAGCTGGGGTGAAATCATTGGTACAGATTTAGTGCAGGCCACTTATTTTTTTAATTACTGTGTCATCCAAGCCAAGTTTGTAATTAATGCTTTTTTTTTTGCCTGTTGTCATGTCTACTAGTGTCTGCAGCCAAACAAATCAATCAGTTTAATATGTAAGTTCAATAAAATACACATTTGCACATATAACTGACTGCAAGATAGTTACCACTGCTCTCCTTTCTGTTCTATGATAAGTGAGACAATGGTCCATTAGATCATCTTCATGCAACTCACACTGGCAAAATGGACAGGCATATCTGGGAATTACAAGAATGGTTGATTATGAATGACTTTCTTTGTTTATAAAAAAAATGGGTAGATTTTGTTTTCCAAAATAATGAGGATTTTAATTACCGTAAATATTTTAAAATGCTGATTCTTACCTTTATGCGACACGATGGTTGAAGTTTTTCAAAGAAAGAATATGATTTTAAAAAAGACCTTTTTCAAAAATAAAAATGTTAATGAAAAAGCTGTTGACTTGAATTTTTTTATTTTTGCAGGGTCAAGTTTCATATTTGTTTTTTATTTAAAACATTCTCAAAATCATTATTACTGGGTTTCAATATACAAAAAACTGATGACCTTTTTGATAAAAAAGTGACAAATTGTGAAAAAAACTGAAAATGGCTACATGTCAAACCCTGTGAAATGGAAACAACTTCCAAATTTTGACCTTTTTCTTTTTTTAATTGACTAGCTGTACTTCATACTATTTTATCCCAACACCTATACATAGTAAACTCAACAGCATAGTGGTTACATTATGACAATCAAAGGCTTGTACCTTGTTACTGTGTCTCCAAGCTCTTGCAGAGGTCCATATTTTTCTATATATTGCTCATAAGTCCTTAAATGAACTCTCATTTCACTCAGACATACCTAGGCAATGTTAAAAAGCAGCCTGTTATTCTTTAGCCCAACAGACATGTCATACACCCAGTGGTCTTGGTCACTTAGCATAGCTTATTATCTTTGCCATTCTGAGGCCAGGTTTACATTATCTGCACTACAGTAGCATAGCTATGATGCTGTAGCTATCCTGCTATAACCCTGTTGTGTAGATGCAGACTACAGCGATGGGAGGGGTTTTTCCCTTCCCTTGGATTTTTCACCCCACTGAGTACCATAGCTGTATCAACCTATTGTAAACCAAGCCTGAAAACTTAGAGGCCAGTTTGCTTAAGAGCTATTTTCATTAGCGTGGTAGCACTTTAATTAAGGATATACCATATTTTCTTTTATTAGCCCAACTTCTCAGGAGTTACAAGATCTTACTGACTAAGCACATTATTTTAATACATTACCTAACAAAAAACTGCATGTTTTGAGTGTAAAATTAATTAGAACTAGATATCTAGCAGATTGCGGCTTTTGTTCTGGTTTTCAGACTAACACTTTAGATTGTGAAATGAACTGTTGGAGATAGTGGGCCCTACCAACTGAGTCTTACGCAGGTAAAAAGACCTATTTGATCACATTCTGCTCTGTTACGCTGGTGCAAATCTTGACTGACTCCACTAAAATCAATGACACTTTTACTAGACTGAGGGCCAAATCCTAGTCCTGACAAAGTGAGTAGCAAAACTCTCATTGCTTCATTGGGGTTGGTATTTGGGTCTTACACTGGATGTAACTGAGATCTGGCCCATTCACTTTACTTCAGGACTGTGGTACGGTAAATCTTGTGAACTGGGCCCTTTAAGTATTTTCTACAAAGAAAAACAGCAAGAGCCTTGTACTCCTTGACATATCAATGACATTTTCGTTGCCTCTAATATGTCTCAAATCAAAAAAAAATACAAAAATGCACATGTACTAATATTAAGGCACTGCCTTAAACTATCCAGTACCAGTGAAATATAGTTTTCTGAAATACAAAACACAAGGTAAAAATTAAAAGTCACACTATTATCATATAACATTCCTGATATGTTTCTCATGCTGTTTGTAATCTAACTAATCAGCTAACAACAGCCCTTCCTAAATTCATCCCTTCCTTTTGGCATATATGTTCATCTTACAGCTGATACAGAAGAATTTAGGTTTTATTTTGCAGCTTACAAAAGGAAGTAAGACACTGAGAAAGAAGCATGAGGAAGGAGATGCTGTTCTGGCCTGTACTTAAAATCAAAAGAGGGTGGGGTATTCATTATGCAGAATGAAAAGGGGACAAGTAAGCAGTGAAAAGTTGTGAAAAAATGTTTTGGTTTTGTATAAACTTTCAAATTAATGTATATGAGTAAAATACCAATCAACTGTCTTCCTTGTCAAGACCTGCTAATTCACTCTTGCACTGCCCTGCAAAGTTAGAAACGATGGGCCTAATTCTCTACAGTTTTGCAATTTGTTTCGTGATTTACACAGGTGCACAATGGTAGCATTTTACAAGCAAATTTGCACAAGTGTAAATAACACAAACACGTTGCCTAAATTAAGCAAAAAGATGTGTGTCGCCCCTCCCCCAGTTGTTAGCTCAGTTGAGGTAGTTTAACTTGATGGGAAAACACCAGTAACTCTAATGTAGATGCAATTTAGTTTGATTCTAGCAGGTTGTTATGGCATAGGGTCTTGCAGCTGAGCTAACTCAATTTCAAAAAAGCACTTTTCCCCCTAGTCTAAACAAGGCCAGAGTCTAAGGTGGAAGGGACTCAACCCTGGCAAATCTGGACCTGGGATAAGTAGGTCTAATTGGTCTGAGTTTATTTTAGAGTTTGTTTATATGAAGAAATTGACTGGCATCGCTACAGCAAAATATTCTGCTTGCCCTGAGGCCAGGTCTCTGCTAAAAAATTAGGTCTACCTAGCTACATTGTTTAGGGATGTGAAAATCCACACTCCAAAGTGACATAGTTCAAGGGACATGAGCCCCCGGGTTCACAGCACTAGGTCAATGGCAAAATATTTCCATTGACCTAGCTACCGTCTCTTGGGTAGGTGGATTAATGACAGCACTGGGAGAACCCCTCTCATTGCTGCGGTGTATGGCTACTCTGAAGCACCAACTGCAGTGTGCTGCTGTAGCAGTTTAACTGTAGACACAGCCTAGAAAAGAGGCCTTAATCTTATCACTTCTTGTGCACAGAATATCTTTAGAGTTAATTAGTAATGAATGTTAGGCTTGCAAACCTGTGTATCACACTCTGTGCAGTTTTGGTATAGACTTTTCATCTTCTTGGCAATATCAGTAGCTGGAATTCCTTCCGAAGAAAGATAAGCCCGGCAATAAGGACATGTCCATGTATTATTCTTACACTTGTAACAATACAGGAGCGACAGAATCTGCATAAAGAAATTAAAACAAATATAAAACTTTCCATTAAAGTAGTGCAAATAAATCATAATTATGGTAACATTCTAGTTGGGTATGTGTACATATGTCATCACTAATATAATATGGCATGATGATCAGTTTCTGTTGCAGTTCTAGTCAGTTAACAGGTGTATTGTATGCTTGCAGCATCCTACTTATAGCTTTGTTGATAAAGTAATGTACAGGTTATTGGAGATTCTACAATAGGAAAATTTTTATCCATAATGTTCCATTAGTACAGCAACACTGATGTAGTAAAGCAAGGGTGACTCCTGGAGGTGCAGGCAGTAAAAGTGCCACATTTTAGTATGTTGCCCCTGGACCTGATCAGCCAATGTCCCACATATTAATGCTGCCCCTGGCAGGAATAATTTGCCTGGGGGTTGGTAGAATGTCATGGCCCTGGTCTGAATATAAACCCACAGTAACCTTGCTTTTGCAGCATCACTGTGCACTTGTGTGTTCACTAGAAGTATTTGAGGGTTGTGTATTTGGCTTCAAAAAAACAAGCTGTAGGTTTGTTTGGCAGATTTCTCCTGCACTTGATATTGTGAATAGAAGTAAATTATGGCAGAAGCTGTAATGCTTTTGAAGGAATAAGAGTAGGGGAGGTATATTCAGACAGTAGAATCTAGGCTAAAATAAGAATAGTTAAGGGTGCAGGATAACAAGGGGTTAACTTGCCTGCTACCCCTTTTTAACATCTATATAAATTACTTAAAAACTGGACAGGAAGATAGTGCTTAGGTTACTTTATGTATATGAAGTGGCTATAAGGTCACAAATACACAATGAACTATGGAGGCAATTAGATGCTTTTGAATTTCAAATGATAAATCATAGTACATCTAAGAGTATGGTATTCAGTAGAAAGAGAACAAATGCAAGAGGGATATAGGGGTGGACTGGGGTGTGAGGAAGGTTTGAGGGCTCATTTGAATTTTGGGAGGGTGTGCCTATGTAGAACTGATAAATGAAATTGTTTTTAATTGTTCACTTTATTAAAGTAACTTCTGTTCACCATTCACTACACTTGCCTACATTGTAACTTCTGTTCACTGATTGCCATATTGTAATTCAACCCCCATTTGAAAACACTCACTCCACTTTGTAAAAGCTTCCTCCAACCTTCATTTTTGCAAACCCTGCTGTAATCTTATTAGTTAGTTTAGATGTGTGAATGAGGCATGTATGGATGATGGAATTCAACCTCCAGCCCAGCCTGTCCTGATGAGATAAAGTTCAACTACAAGGCTGAAGACCTAGACAACAGCCCTAAACAAAGTAAAAAGCATCCACCCTAAAAAGAAAAGGACAAAAGAACAAGCAAAGGAAGATCAAAAGCCAGGTTCAAGCTGAAAGTCACACCTGCAATTGACGGGTGATCAATCCAAACCAAGCAGTGTGACACAGCAAGACCTATAGACTTTGAATCCAAACTAAAAACCGTGTAAAAAAGAAGGTGAGATGAGAGACTTTGGGTAACATTCTGCTGCAACATGGGAGCCAGCCCACTGCTGATTGATTTAACACAGCAGAATGAGCAACTCCCATGAAACTAACATAGGGAAAAAGCCCTATTAAAGCCTGGACTCTGAAGACTGAGTTACTTGAGTCTATGGTTTCTGCTGCAGCCCCAGGCAGCATCAGGTGCACCTGACCCGGACTCGGCTTCCACTCTTGTGTACAGAGTACCTGGCCCAGTATTCTGTCACAAGCAACTTAGGCTGGTAACTATAATATCTACATACAGAACTTGTATGAATGATTGTGTGCAGTGAATGAAAAATTAAAATAAAAAAAATTCTCCTCTCACCCCTATGGGGTGGTATGTGTCTTCCTCAACTCGGGTCCTCTACCAGAGGCCTGGGAGTTTGAGGGTTCTGCCGCAGTCTATCTTAGCTGTTCCTAGCACTGCACTCTTCTGGACAGAGAGCTCTGATGTTGTTCCCTGGGATCTGTTGGAGCCACTCCACCCAGCTTAGGATCACAGCCCCGAGGGCTCCTACCACACTGGGACCACTTTGGCTTCACTTCCACATCCTCTCTAGTTCCTTTCAGGCCCTGGACTTCTCAGCAGCTCTCATATTCCTTCTTCTCTGATGTTGCTGTCACTTGGCACTGCTATATCTATCACCACCGGCTGTCTTCTGCTCCTGTCTATTACCACGATGTCTGGTTGATTGGCCAGTACTCCTGTCCGTCTGGATCTGGAAGTCCCACAGAATCTTAGCCTGCTACTCCACAACCTCTGCGGATCTTGCCCATCTGGTCTTTGGAGGGTCTAGCCATACGCTGTGCAGATGTTCTATAACAATGGCAGCCACTTGGTTGTGCCGTCAGTGTATGCTGTTCTCGGCTGCCATCTTACATCCTGCCACTATATGTTGGACTGTCATCTGAGGCTCTGCACAGTCTGCCACTTGGGGCTCTCTAGTGTGTGAGACTCTGTTCAATGGATCTGGTGCTCAGTGCTGTTTGTGCTGCTATGATCAGCTGCTAGTGTGTCTTTTGAGTCGCCTTCTCCAGCACTGTGGTTTCCATGCAGCCACCTGCAGCTATCGTGATGTCCACCACTGAAGGGTCTTGTCTTGCATGGCATTCTTCTGCATTAAGGTCTTCTTCTCGTGTCTGCTGCTCATTCGTCAGGATTCTTCAGCAGCTCCATGTTGGGGCATCTTGACTGATGTATCCTTGGATGTTCGGGTTTCATCCAGGATATGTGGCTTGACGCTCACCAAGCCCGCCCGCCTTCTTTCGGGGTATACAGTCCTGGGTGTTTGGACTTGGGGTGGAAACCTCGGTGCATTGTGAGGAGCTTCCGGGTTTTACAATGGCAGCCTCCATTCCTCCTTTGGCCAGCTCACTATACCGGCAGGGTTATTGGATGACACGGCAAGGCGTATCCGTTGGATGGCGTGGATCTTGTTTTTTACATCCCACTGAGCTGCTCTTCAGGACCTGTCTATCCTTTTGGTGATACTTGGAGTGTTCTGTCTTCCTTGCTTCTCATCGTGGTTTTCATGTGAATGCGGGATCAAGGATACTTGTAGCTGGTCTGTATGTTGCTAATGTGGCCCGCTGGTAGTTCCCCATCAGTCTTGACTACTTCTCTCTTCACTACCATCCGCCACTTCTCCAGTCGAATGACATCCCGATATCCCTTACTGTAGAGGTCGGTGGATAGCGGAGTCGATGTTCGTTCATTAGCGTTAGCATAATCAGCTTGATGTCATCCATGTGAGAGAGTTGGCTGATGGTAGTTCACTGCTGAACCTGTACGTGATCATCTTGTGATTTCTGGCTGAGGGGTTAAAGCCTATCCAGAATCAGCAGCGGGATCAGGTGCAATCAGCTTGGTAATGCGCATTGATTACTTATTTTATGATTATAATATGAGGGACTGTGGATGGACAAAAGACCTCCATCCCACTTATGAGAAACAGCTAGTACCAACGCTTCAACATAGTAAAAGAGGACTGCTCTCACAGCTTGAGATAGACCAACTCCACATTACATCCAGACTCAAGAAGATTTGGAAGAACATGGATGTGGCCCACACCTGAGCTGAAACTTACTGTCACCCCCCATTGCAGAGCACAGCAGCTGATATGAGGCATAAGATCATGGAAAAACTAGCTCCAGTCCATCCTCGAGACCGATTAACCAAGGCTCAATGGAGAAGTACCAATCAGATAGTAGTTAGAGATGCCAATAGAGCCCTCATCACAATCCCTACTACCACATAATCAAACCAATGAACTGGTATACTCTACAGCCCTGTAATCCTGGAGATGCTTGCTACATGATCAAGAAGAACAACACTATGTACCCACCTGGAAAATGAGGTTGGAGATAAGATCAAGGCGACGGAGAGAAAGTTAGTCAGTCTGTGGATACTAAGAAGGGTGTAGAGATTAAGAATAGACTTGGCTACTGAAAAATACAAGGGCCGGACTCCATCTGAAAGCCCTGAGAGACTGCTAACAAGGTCAAGACGCACTGGCATCAGGCTAAGAGATACACTAGAGAAGGCAGAGCAAAAAGTAAATGCCCTGTTCTCCAGAAGGAACCACCAAGGTGTACTACTCCACCTGCAGTGCAACAACAATACACAGCAAACGCAGCGCAGACACTGAACAGTACTGGAAGAACATATGGGAGAAAGAGAAGACTCATAACACCAGTGCAAAGTGGCTGCAGGACCTGAGAACAGAGCAAGGCAATCTCCGGAACAGAAACCAGTCACCATCACAGTGAAGACATCCAGCGCGGTCAAGAACATGAAGAGCTGGACAGCACACTGGACCGGACATATCCACACCTACTGGCTAAGAAATAAAAGCAGTGCATGAACGCCTAGCAGCACAGATGAACCAGCTGCTAGCAGCAGGCTCCCCCAACTGGCTAACACAAGGAAGGACAGTGCTGATCATGAAGACCCTGCAAGGGACAGACGGCCAACTACGCCAAACCTGCCTCCCCAAACCTGGAAAGTCTTATCAGGCATCATAGCTGCCAAGCTACAGGACCACATGGGCCAGTACATGAGCACAGCTCAGAAGGGCATTGGGAAACACACAGAGGCTCAACACCAGTTGCTCATAGATAGAGCAGTCGCCCAAGACTCAAGGTCTAGCGACCAATCTGAGCACAGCCTGGATTGACTATAGAAAGCCTATGACTCAATGCCGCACACGTGGATCTGTGAATGTCTGGCACTATACAAGTCAACAGACACTAAGGACCTTCCTCAAGAACAATGGACTATGGAAGACAACACTAGAAGTCAACTCAAGGCAACTTCACAAGTGGCATCAGTGCGGCAATATACCAAGGTGATGCACTGTCCGCGGCTGTTCTGCATAGGCTTAAACCCCTGCAGATACCACAAGGAGCCAAACAACATTGTTTGCTGTTATCTTTTATTTTATTATGGTATTTACAATAAATGTGACAAATGTCTTGTCCCCTTTAATAAGATCCTGCTAGTTTTTATTGGTATAACACCTAAGTCCACCTAGACAAGACGTCCACCTCCTCAACTGAGTGTGGGGCCAAAGAGCCCAGAAAACAAGATTCCATGGGACAACAAATGATAAAACACAAATAGGAGTGAGGGTCAAAAGTTCAAAACAAGGGTACCAGATGGGGACAACAAGCAGAGGACCCTAGACAGCATAAAAGAGTCATGGATGCTTCCTAGAGACACTCTGCCGAGAGCAGTGAAATGACAAGGGAATGGAAGTAGGCCCTACAGTTGCAAAGAACCTCTCGGTTGAATGTCCTCCTCCTTGACTGAAGTATGGCCATCATGGTCAGTGCTAGAAGGAGGTTGACTAGGAAGTTACAGATAGGGAGTGCATAGCAGAATAGATGTCGAATAAAGTGCAAACAGAAACTCAGCAGGAGGTTCTGGCAGAGCCTAAAGAGGGGCTACAATCTCATATATTGAAGGTGAACATGCACAGGTCTCAGGAGCATTAGTTGCCACTATCCCTGGCGGACCTAGGGGGAGTAAAGGTTGGCTCACTGGGGTTCCTCATCTTTGTAAGGTGACAGAACACATATCGCTGTAGAACATAAGGCTATGGATATGCCCTGTTTGGAGCAGGAGTGTGTAGTTATGATCTCTGGCTAGTGTTTTGCAGACAGAGCAGCTGGATATGGTCCAGCCTGCCTGGCTGGTGCACTGTAGGTAGTGGGAGGGATCTGAGGGCATAGCCCTTAAATTTCAGCCCAGGAATAGGAGCTGGTGGGGGAATACCCTCTTTCGGGACCTGTTCAAGAGAGAAAAAATGGATTCACAACATATCAGGCACTTCAGTTATATCATGATTGTGTTTATCCCAAGATTAAACTGGAGCCTACAAATTGGGAAAGTTGGAAAGAAAGTGGTGTAAGGAGCTGGAAGAATTATCTAGTCAGACACCAGTCCTATTGGAAATGTGATAGAATTGGCTTTGGAGATGTTTTTTAAGGCAGAATATTAATATAAATTGGTATAGAGGTGTGGTGTTGTGGCGTGTCAAAGGGGTAGGTGTGTTAATCTGTATTCACAAAAACAACGAAGAGTCTGGTGGCACCTTAAAGACTAAGGGATTTATTTGGGCATAAGCTTTCGTGGGTAAAAAAACCCACGTCTTCAGATGCATGGAGTGAAAATTACAGATACAAGCATAAATATACCAGCACATGCAGAGAAGGGAGTTAGTTGCCTTACCTTACATCCTTAGAGGTTTTTAAGGTCCGTCTTGACAAAGCCCTGGCTGGGATGATTTAGTTGGTGTTGGTCCTGCTTTGAGCAGGGTTTGGACTAGATGACCTCCTGAGGTCTCTTCCAACCCTAATATTCTATGATTAGAAGTGGAGAACCAGTGTTGACAAGGCCAATTCAGTCAGGGTGGATGTGGTTCACTCCCAATAACTGATGAGGAGGTGTCAATACCAAAAGAGGGAAAATTGCTTTTGTAGTGAGCCAGCCATTTCCAGTCCCTATTCAAGCCCAAATTAATGATGTTAAGTTTGCAAATTAATTGTAGCTCTGCAGTTTCTCTTTGAAGTCTGTTTTTGAAGGGTTTTTTTTGTTGAAGGATGGCTGCTTTTAAATCTTTTATTGAATGTATGAGAGATTGAAGTGTCCTCCTGGCTTTTGTATGTTACCATTCCTGATGTCTGATTTGTGTCCATTTATTCTTTTACGTAGAGACTGTCCGGTTTGGCCAATGCACATGGCAGTGGGGCACTGCTGACACATGATGACATATATCATATTAGTAGATGTGCAGGTGAATGAGCCCCTGATGGTGTGGCTGATGTGGTTGGGTCCTCTGATAGTGTCGCTAGAGTCAATATGGGGACAGATTAGGCAATGGGGTTTGTTAGAGGTATTGGTTCTGGGTTGGTGTTTCTGTGGTGTGGTGTGTAGTTACTGGTGAGTATTTGCTTCAGGTTGGGGGGCTATCTGTCAGCGAGGACTGGCCTGCCTCCCAAGGTCTGAGAGAGTAAGGGATCGTTTTCCAGGATAGGTTGTAGATTGCTGATGATGTGCTGGAGAGGTTTTAGCTGGGCGTTGTATGTGATGGACAGTGGTGTTCTGTTATTTTCCTTGTTGGACCTGTCCTGTAGTAGGTGACTTCTGGGTACCCATCTCGCTCTGTCAATCTGTTCCCTCACTTCCCCAGGTGGGTATTGTAGTTTTAAGAATGATTGATAAAGATCTTGTAGGTGTTTGTCTCTGTCTAAGGGATTGGAGCAAATGCAGTTGTATCTTAGGGCTTGGCTGTAGACAATGGATTGTGTGATGTGTCCTGGATGGAATCTGGAGACACGTAACTAAGTATAGCGGTCAGTAGGTTTCCAGTATAGGGTGGTATTTATGTGACTATCACTTATTTGCACTGTAGTGTCCATGAAATGGATCTCCTGTGTGGACTGATCCAGGCTGAGGATGATGGTGGGGTGGAAATTGTTGAAATCCAGGTGGCATTCTTCAAAGGCCTCCTTCCCATGGGTCCATATGATGAAGATGTCATCAATCTAGTGCAAGTAGAGGAGGGGCACAAGGGGACGAGAGCTGAGGAAGTGTTGTTCTAAGTCAGCCATAAAAATGTTGGCATACTGTGGAGCCATGAGGGTACCCATAGCAGTGCCAATGACTTGAAGATATAAGTTGTCTCCAAATCTGAAATGGTTGTGGGTGAGGGCAAAGTCACAAAGCTCAGGCACCAGGTGTGCCGGGGCCTCATCAGGGATACTGTTCCTGACAGCTTGTAGTCCATCCTTGTGCAGAATATTGGTAAAGAACTTCTACATCCATGGTGGCCAGGACGGTATTTTCAGGAAGATCACCAATGCATTGTAGTTTCCTCAGGAAGTCTGTGATATCTCAAAGATAGCTGAGAGTGCTGATAGTCTGAGGAGAGAATCCAAATAGCCAGATAATCCTGCTGTAAGAGTGACAATGCCTGAGCTGATGGGGCATTCAGGATTTCCAGGTTTATGAAGATATGTTCCTGTGCTAGAGCATGGAGTTTCTTGAGCAGATGGTGCAGTTTCTTTTGGTACTCCTTGGAGGTAAGTGATATGTAGAACGTGGTGTTGGAGAGTTGCCTGGCAGCCTCCTCTTCATAATCTGACGTGTTCATGATGACCACAGTACCTCCTTTTTCAGGTCCTTTGATTATAATGTCAGAGTTGTTTCTGGGGTTGTGGATGATGTTGCGGTCTGTACAGCTGAGGTTATCGGGCAAGTGATGCTGTTTGTTCACAATTTCAGCCTGTGAATGTATGTGGAATTTTGACCACTCACCCCCTGCCGTGCCGGCTCTACCATTTTTGCCAAGCAAAAAAAAAAAAAAAAAAAAAGCCACTCGGGAACTAACACATTTTCTTGCTGTTACTAATCTCTCTAATTTTTAGATGTATCATTTCAGGATCTTTTTCGGAAATGTTTTTTCCTGCCCTGGACCCTCCCTCTGTCTGAGAAGGCATACACAAACAGAGCACAAACATATGCCCTTCCCCCCCCATTTTAAAGTATCTTCTTTCCCCATTGAGCCTTCTGGTCTGGTGCCAGCTCGGTTAATTGAACTGATTGACCCCTTTCAGGTAAGTGATTCTATACCTCTGGCCAAGAGGGATTTTATATTACTGAATACATGAAGGTTGTTACCCTTCCCTTTATGACAGCTGTATTGCGGAATTACGAAATAAAAGTGTTAAGCAGAGCTTCTTAAAAAAAATTGTGGGGGGATAGGGCCTGCCACCCTAGTTATGTTAAATAAGGATTGAAAAGAGCAGGCAGTCTGGACTAAGTCGTCGTCTCATTAAAGTCAGTAGAGACTTACTACTAACATGAGAGACATCAGGATCTGGTTTGTTAAGATTAGTGAAGTTATCAAGAATGTGATGGGATGAAATTGGGACTCTGGAAATTACACTGTGAAGCTTTCAACAGCAGGCGTGCAAAAACTGTTATCAGATTTCTCTGTGGACATGCTTGACAAATGGCAGACTGCCAGAGAGAGTGTCCATGATTCTCTGAGATCATGCTGTGAGCATGCTGAATGCTTTTATGATGTTTTGTCTAGGCTTGTTGTAATGAGAGCTGAAGCAATAAGCCTTGATATTTTCACTTCATTTTTACCTTAATTTTTCCATTTTCTCCTCCTTCAGTGTGTCCAACAAGCCAAAAATACAGTGAGGAAATAGCCTGCATATTGCACAAAATGGGCAACGAATATAGCTTCCTCAGATATACCTTTTTGATCCAGAATGTGCTAAACCATCACTCGCAGGTCCAGATGCTTCATTTCAGCCAATACTTAGTTCAGATAAATATATATTTTTTAAACTAGTGACCTAAGTGTGCCTCTGTTAGGAAACAGATTTATCTAGGGAGTCAATGAACCTGTAGTCAATAATCCAAAGCAGTATGGTTATTTTCAGAGTAAATATCCCATTACAAGCCGGAAAAAAAATTGTCTCATGTTATCTGAAGTTTATATTTCCCTAGTAAAAAGATTATCATCATAGCAATCTAATCAATGGGTCTGCAGTATATAAATTAACCATGTGAAAACTGGCTGAGAATAATGAGTTTTTCATAATTGTCCTTTACTCAAACTATACATTTAACAAGGTCTCAGGACTCAGCTGCACTAAAAAACCCTACCACATTTGACTATGAATGCAGGAAAATTGTATGATATTTTTTTCTTTCTTGCCAGGTGCAGTAGCACTGGTCCTGAGGATTTGGACCTAGAGCTCCAAATGTTGCTAACAGTGCTGGAGCTCAGCCGGTGTTAGCAATACTGGGAAATCTTTTGAAAGTGTCCAAAATGTAGACACACCCACCTAGGCTAAAACAATTCTGTTACACGGTTGTAGTGGTTCTGAATCTTCACTGCCTTGCCCCTTGTATAGTAATTTACACCTGTGCAAAGTAGGTGCCAAATCAGACTTCTCAGACTGATGGTGGCATTTTGCACCTACTTTGCCAAGTGCAAACAACTACACAAAGCACAAGGGAGTGGTACGTCAAGCCTAACAAGTTTTCCATCCAAAAATAAACCATGTTCTAACATGATTTGATCTCAGCCATGTTTCACAGCCAGGTTTTAATCTGGATTATTTTTGTATTTTAGACAGGGTTTAAAAGGTGTTTCTGTTTCTCTAATAAACGGAATGGTCTTCTATAAACATCCATGATCATGGTTCAGGTGAGTTGTCGGGGGACTTCCCTTATTAATGTCACATGGCATAAAACTGGATTGCTCTTTGTCCACCCTATCAAATCGCCATTGGGGAAGGATGATATAACATATCAGGACCGATGGAAACACAAGAATTTATTGTATACAGATAATATTCTGTTACTGGGCAGACTTCTTCCCTCTACTGACTAATCAGGAAACAATTTGGATACATTTCAGGCTATAACATAAACTACTTTACAGCTGAAATCCCCTACCATTAAAACAGTTTGTTATTCAGTTTTATTTGCTCTCTACAAATGTAAATACATAAATACCACAAAACAGCCAGGATAGGGGTAGAAGAAATAAGCCATGAGCTTCTCAGGATGTTGTCCTTGAATCTTGTTGAGGGCCCTATTCCTCTGCTCTCCAAATACAGCTTCTGGATGATTGATTGAAATCTTGTGCAAGAACTTGTCTCTCAGGGGCACATGGGGAGGAATTGTAGGAAGATTATTGGGAGGACAGTGGCATAAAATGAGTAGACTTAGCCTGCGTAGTGTGATGAGTTGTGCTAACTTGAGCTTTAGCCTGTACCCGCTACTAGGCCAGCTAACTTGAGTTAAAAGCAGCACCAGCTTGAAATTAAGGGGTTTTCTTTTTGGTCAGGACTTGATTTAGGGGCAGGACTTGAGTTCTAACTTGAGTTAACTTTGCAGTGAAGACAAGACCTAAGAATACTCATCTGAAGTCTAAAGACATTGGGCCAAACAGATCTGTGATATAACTCTACTGAAGTTAATAGTTACCATGGTCACTTACGCTCTCTCTCCACCTTTCCCCCCCAAGGATTGATGAGGTTTGGAGTTTTTTAGGGTTGTCCATTAATCGCAGTTAACTCGCGATTAACTCAAAAAAATTAATTACAATTAAAAAAATTAATTGTGATTAATTGCACCATTAAACAATAAAATTATTAAATATTTTTGGATGTTTTTCTACATTTTCAAATACATTGATTTCTGTTACAACGCAGAACACAAAGTGTACAGTGCTCACTTTATATTATTTTTATTACAAATATTTGCACTGTAAAAAAGAAACAAAAGAAATAGTATTTTTCAATTCACCTCATACAAGTACTGTAGTACAATCTTTTTATCCTGAAAGTGTAACTTACACATGTTGATTTTTTTTGTTTGTTACATAACTGCACTCAAAAACAAAACAATGTAAAACTTGAGACTCTAAGTCCACAGTGCTACTGCTGCCTTCTTATTTATAATGTCACCAGAAAGTGAGAACAGGTGTTTGCATCACACTTTTATAGCTGGCTTTGCAAGATATTTACGTGCCAGATATGCTAAACAGTAGGATGCCCCTTCATGGTTCGGCCACCATTCCAGAGGACATGCTTCCATGCAGATGATGCTCATTTAAAAAAAAATGAATTAATTAAATTTGGGACTGAGCTCCTTGGGGGAGAATTGTATGTCCCCTGCTCTGTTTTACGTGCATTCTGCCATATATTTCATGCTATTACAGACTTGGATGATGAACCAGCAGATGTTCGTTTTAAGAACATTTTCACAGCAGATTTGACAAAACGCAAAGAAAATACCAATGTGAGATTTCTAAAAACTGCTACAGCACTTGACCCAAGGTTTAAGAATCTGAAGTGCTGTCCAAAATCTGAGACGGACGAGGTGTGGAGAATGCTTTCAGAAGTCTTAAAAGAGCAGCATTCCATTGTGGAAACTACAGGACCTGAATCATCAAAAAAAAACCAAAAACAAAAACCAAAAAAACCCACAACCTTCTGCTGGTGGCATCTGACTCGGATGATGAAAATGAACATACATCAGTCCACTCTGCTTTAGATAATTATCAAGCAGAACCCATCATCAGCATGGACGCATGTCCTCTGGAATGGTGATTGAAGCGTAAAGGGACACATGAATCTTTAGCACATCTGGCACATAAATATCTTGCGACACTGGCTACAACATTGCCATGCAAATGCCTATTCTTACTTTCAGGTGATATTGTACACAAGTGGGCAGCATTATCTGCTGCAAATTGTAACCAAACTTGTTTTGTCTGAGCTATTGGCTGAAGTAGGACTGAGTGGACTTGTAGGCTCTAAAGTTTTACATTGTTTTATTTTTGAATGCACTTATTTTTTGTACATAATTCTACATTTGTAAGTTCAAGTTTAATTATAGAGATTGCACTACAGTACTTGTATTAGGTGAATTGAAAAATAATATTTTTCTTTTTTACAGTGCAAATATTTAATAAAAATAATATAAAGTGAGCACTGTACACTTCGTATTTTGTTGTAACTGAAATCAGTATTTGAACATGTAGAAAACATCCAAAAATATTTAAATAAATGATATGCAATTGTTTAACAGCACGATTTTTAATCGCTTGACAGTCCTCGTTTTTTTGTTTGTTTTGATAGTGGTTCTGTTTAGATTAGGGTTTTTTTTGAAGGGGAGAAAGTTGGGGGATAAATGGAATGAAGTGTTATTTTTTTTTTAAACTACTTCACCCAGTTCTATTTTTATTTAGCAGGCTGGCAGCTAAGAAAGTTGCCAACTTTCTAATTGCACAAAACCGAACACCCTTACCATGCCCCTTCTCTGAGCACTACTCCCGCTCACCCTCACTCACTTTCATAGGGCTGCAGCAGGGGGCTGGGAGGGCGTGATGGCTTCAGTTAGGGGGTGCAGGTTCTGGGGTAAGGCCAGAAATGAGGGAGGTAAGAGCTCTGGAAGGGGGTGAGGGCTCTGGGGTGAGGCTGAGGATGAAGGGTTTGGGGGGCAGGAGGGGGCTCAGGGCTGGGGAGTGGGCTGGGGTGTGGGCTCCAACTGGGGGGTACAGGCTCTGGGATGGGGCCAGGGACGAGAGGTTTAGGGTGCAGGAGAGGGCTCAGCACTGGGGTAGGGAGTTGGGGTGCACGGTGCAGGCTCCAGGAGGGAGTTTGGGTGCAGGAGAGGTCTCGAGGTGGGCAGGGGGTTGGGGTGTGGGAGGCGGTGCAGGCTCCGGCCAGGTGGCACTTACCTTAGGAAGGCTCCCTGCCTGCCCTGGCTCTGTGTGGCTCCCTGAAGCAGCAGCATGTCCCAGCAGCTCCTAGGTGGGGGACCCACAGGCACAGCCCCCACAGCTCCCATTGGCTGTGGTTCCCAGCCTAGAGGCTGCAGGGACATGCCACCGCTTCCGGGAGCCACATGGAGCCAGGGCAGGCAGGAAGCCTGCCTTAGCCCTGCTGTGCTGCCAACTGGACTTTTAATGGCCCAGTCAGCAGTGCTGACTGGAGTCTCCAGGGTCCCTTTTCGACTTGGCGTTCCGGTCCAAAACTGGACACCTGGCACCACCACCCTATGCGTTACTATAAAAAACTTGATTAATAATAATGAATAACTGCAAATGTAATTTAAAAGTGACAATTACAAATATTATAGCAAACATATAGTAAGTAGTTATTTATATGTACACAAACAAAGCACCCAACATAAAAAAATGAGGAGCAGTTACACAAAACCAAATTAAATGTTACAAGTGGCCAATCACTAGGGCCATAAAAATCAGACCAATCCTCAGCTTCTTCCAATTAGCTCCTGACCTATCTAAAAGAAGTATGCTTTCTTGAGCAGTCCATTTACTTCAAAAGGACTACTCCACTGCATAAGCATTTACAGGATCAGGCAGCCCCTGACATCTTACTTTGAATTATACAGAGAATGGAGTCTTCTAAATGCCATATATGTCTTATCTGTAATTTTTACTAGTGTTTTCCTTTAGAGAGGAACTGTTTGGCCATAGGTTATGTTAGATTTTTATTACTTCATTCATATTGTTTGTTTCTGAGCTATTTCATAGAGCTTTTTCTGGGTTTGTATTTCTTGCTCTGCTTTAAAAACTCATCCGTGGCCAGGGCCGGTGCAACTATTTAGGCAAACTAGGTGGCCGCCTAGCGGTTGGGGGCACCTAAAAGTCCCCTCAGGCAAGGAGGTGAGCTGGGTAGGGGGGTGCACGGGGAGGGCTGCCTGCAGTAATGGGGGGGGCACACAGGGGAACAGCTCCCTGCCCCAGCTCACCTCCACTCTGCCTCCTCCGCTGAGCACAGAGCCCAGCTCTAAGTCTCCTTCAATCAGCGCTGGAAGCCTGGGCGGGGAGAATTAGAGCAGCGCCAGTGTGCTCAGTGGAGGAGGCGGAGCAGAGGTGAGCTGGGATGGGCTACCCAGGCAGGGTTAGCTGCCGTGGCGGGAGTCTCCCCAGGCAGGGTTAGCTGCTGTGGAGGGATGGGGGGGAGAGGGGTTAGCTGTCGTGGGGGGGCTCCCCGGGTCAGATGCTGAATTAGCTGCCGTGGGGGGGGGTAGCTGGGTGGGGTCTTTAGTCAAAAATTTGAGTCTTATCCTTCAGTCCTTTCTCTCTAGTGTAGTGGAAATTCACCTGAGCAAAGACTCTTGCATTAGACCCCAAATCTTTTTTTTTTCTTCTGTGCTTCCCATTTAAATTATTGAATCAAAAGGAAACTTCCCCTGGGGTTCCAAACAAAAGCACGGTTTAAACAAATGTTTTCATTACCAACTTTGGCAGAATAAATAAGTGTTTGTGCAGACTGGCATGATTTCCTAGTTTCAAGATCAGCTCTTTCCTGGCTGCCTCAAGTGTAAAAATCCTACTAATGGCATTTGTGTGCTTGGCACAGCCAGGAGACGCAAATATATGCAGCAACTTTTTGTCTGTGTCTACAGCAGGAATCTTCTGGGCCCAAAATTTCCAACAGTAGCATTAACAGAGGCTGTAAAACAGACATGGTTCAGGCATTTTTACCACTATACTATCTGACACTAATGTGACATGCTGTTAAAAATGCCTCAGCTTATTTGAACCTGGTTTACACTACCCACATTCTCCCCCAATACCAAGTCTAGTGGAGCTGCACACTCTGAAAATTACAGGTCAGAAAAATGCTAGTATAAAAAGGCCCAAAACAAGCTAACACATCAGGTTGCTGATCATACAACTGCTAGACATTGAAACTGAACAGAAACCATAGCATGTGCCTGGGTTACTGATTGATGACAAATTCCCTGGAGATTTTTTTCTACCAAAAATATCAATAGGCTGTAGAATAACAATGTGACGTTATTGATATAAACTGGGACCATATAGAACATGGGTTGCAACCAAGGTTCTGTAGTGGCACCAAATCCTATGTAAAGGAGGTCATCTAAGGTGTCTAAGACCAGGTTACGGGTTACTGGTTATGATTATGCTGTCTGTATGTCTGTATCATTTTCATAGTTGAAGTTATGAATATTGGCTGTGTACTGTCTGTATGTTAAATTGGTGCTGCAGTTCTGGGTGACACCCCAGACAAGTTGGTGTCAGCTCTGCTTAGCCTGCTTGATGGCCCATTAAGGACCATCAACTACACAATTGACCCATCGAGAGAAGGCGGATACGCCCTGTGACTCACTGGAGTGAGCAGAAACTGGCTCATGTGACTGCAAACTCCATTTTGCTGTAACTTTCCACATAAAGGACAAAGAAGTTCTTACACCTGAAAGCTATATAAGCGGAGGCCTGTATCTCCATTTTGTCTTCATCCTGCTTCTTCCTCTGGAGGGACTTTGCGCAAGCTGAAGCTCTACACAAGGGACGAGACCCATCCCAGCGGGGATGTACCCAGAGGACTCAATTTGAACCAGCAGTTTACTTCATCTCTGCTACAGCCGAATTAAGGACTTTGCCATTACTGTATGTAATTGATTCAGTTAAACCAATTTCTAGCTCTCACCTCTATCTTTTCCTTTTATGATAAACCTTTGGACTTTAGATTCTAAAGGATTGCAACAGCGTGATTTGTGGGTAAGATCTGAGGGGTATATTGACCTGGGTCTAGAGCTTGTCTTTGGATCGAGAGAACCTTTTCCTTTTACTGGGTGTTGGTTCATAACCATTCATCCCCAGACGTGTGGGACTGGTGGTGATACTGGAAGACGGAGTGCTAAGGAGATGCTTGTGTGACTTGCAGTAGACAGTGGTGAGAAGAGAGAGGGAGTCTTTGTCTGGCTGGTTTGGTTTGCCTTAGAGGTGGAAAAACCCCAGCCTTGGGCTGTGACTGCCCTGTTTGAGCAATTGGTCCTGATTTGGCACTCTCAGCTGGGTCCCGCCAAAACCACATCGTCACAAACAATGATAAAAAAAAACCAATAATCCTTCCCACTTTTAAAACCCCTTTCCACCCAAAGATCTCAAACCCCTTTGGACATAGTAAGTTGCTAGTGTAGCCTGGGTACAGAAAACTGGTTTTCCAACCCCAGCCTCACTTGTTAACCTGATCTCCAGCTTACTTGCCTTAAAGTCCCAGGTTAACCAGCTCTTGTGGGGGGGAGGGTGTTAAATCGTGTTAGAGACACTTTGTTTTAATCTTTGGCGCTGCTGAAAAACAGAATATTGGTTCTGATCCTAAACTGGCCCAATTCTCCTTCCTCACCGCCCCCCCCCCCGTGCCCAGTTTGTTTACACTCTTTGGGGACAAGTTTGTCCCTGGTGTAACACCATTAGATTCAACTGAGTTATGCCAAGACCAGCTCCTTTCTTTGCAATCTTTCAAACAGAAGAAGCCGGGCTTCAGCGAAAAACCAACAAGGGGTGTGGTGGTGGTTCAGTGGGAGGAAGTCTCTAGTCCTCCAGCCCTTTCCCCTGGCTGGGAGGAAACCACTCTTCCCGGCTGGAGCCAGACACAAAATGGCTGCGCTTACACGTGGCCACACTGGGTCCTCACAGGCTGGTGCAGCACCTCCAGGCAAATGGAGCAGTCAAAGGACGGAAGCCGCTGCTGCTCAGCAGCTCCCCCAGATCCAGCGCGCACCAAGAGATGGCCGCGCCGGTGCCGGGACTCTCGCAGCTGAGCCAGGAGCCCATAGTGCGAGGGGGTCGCTGGCGGCAAGGCCGGCGAGCTGGTTGTTTCGCTGTGTAGCTCGCAGCAATTGGGCGGGGCTGGGAGGGGGCAGACCCAGGCCCTTCCCCTTCAGCCTCCGCCGCTCAGAGTCAGACGAGGGCATCTGGGGGCTGGTGTGGCGCTGGAGGTGGGACGGGGCGGTGCAAGCCCTGCGAGTGCCAGTAGCAGAGACAAGCGTCCCCGAGCCACCCTCCTCACACTGAAGTTTAGCTGCACACAAGAGACTCTGGCTGCTTAAATCTGTCCCTCCTCCTCCCTGCCCCCCACGCCAAAGAAAATTGGGATTCTTTTCACTGGCAAGTGTTCACACGGGGACATTATTGTACATGGCAACTGGACCAGGGGCACTAACTCAATGAGCGTTCAACTTCCTTCAGCCTCTGCCTTTATATTTTACCTGCCTCCCTTTCCCCCTGCCTCCCTCTGTATTGTGACTAGATAGGGTTGCCAACTTTGTAATATTTAAAAACTCTAGCAGGAGTGCCCAAACCTCCCTTTGCCCACCAGGCTTCACCCTGCTCCTGCCCTGCCCCTTCTCCCTGCCCCGCCCCCCACCCATTTGCTCCTCTTTTCACCTTCCGCCCTGGCTCTCATTGCTTTTCCTCTCCCCACCCTGGTGGGTCTGAAGAGACTCACCTGCAGAGCCAGGGCTGGGAGTTGCAGCCACCCGATACAGGTAGGAGGTGGCCCTAGCTGAGTAGGGGCTGGTGCGGATGATGACTTGGTGCCTCCCCTCCCTGTCCACAGTAACCGGATTTTGGGTGTCTGGTCAGTAGATCTGACTGGACACCATCAGGTCCCCTTTTTGACCCGACTTTCTGGTCAAAAACCAGACACCTGGCCACCCTATGACTAGATTGTAAATGTTTGATTACTGGGTCTCTTGTCTTCAAATGTGTCTGTAAAGTACCACAGTGTTGGCACTATGAGCAGTGGCTCTCAACCTTTTCAGACTAGTGTACCTCTTCCAGGAGTCTGATTTGTCTTGTGTACCCCCAAGTGTCACCTGACTTAAAAACTACAGTACTTGCTTAGAAAATCAAACATAAAAATGCAAAAGTGTCACAACACACTATTACTGCAAAATTGCTTATGTTCTCATTTTTAGCATATAATAGTGAAATAAATCAATTGGAGTATAAATATTGTACTTACATTTCAGTGTATAGTGTGTAGAACAGTATAAACAACTCATTGTCTGTATGAAATTTTAGTTTGTCCTGACTTTGCTAATGCTTTTTACATAGCCTGTTGTAAAATAAGTCATATGTGGATAAGTTGATGTACCCCCTGGAAGATCTCTGCATATCACCAGAGGTACATGTACACGGTTGAGAACCACTGCTATAGCTTCATAATATGTGGATCTTAAAATGAAGCGAATTGTGTTTGTAAAGGTGTGTTCCTCCTCTTACATTCTGCTTCCATGACTCTGGTTCTTAGGCCAGGTCTACACTGCGACTTTAAATCGGTTTAATGGCCGATATACCGATTTAACGCTGTATCCGTTCACATGACGT
>NC_133770.1:222933556-222943768 GCF_003597395.2 Chelonoidis abingdonii | reverse complement strand
TTTGTTGAGAAGACTAGAGAGATATCTCAGTTGTTACCTGGTATAGAACATCAGGAATGTAAACAGGGGCAGCATGGCGATTTTTGCTACTGCCCAGAGCGGGGGATGGGAGAAGGATAGCGACGCGTTTCAAGCGTTGCGCAAGCAAGATTCTTCCCTGCTACCGACAAACGCGATGCCGGGGGTGAGTAGGGTATCACACAGTGATCGTATCTAGATAGACCAATGCCTGTTGTAGGATGTGAAAAGAGGGTTCGGCCTTTCAGAGCCTTCCCTTAACAGGAGAAGCAAGCATCATTAATCACTGTGTTGATGAAACGCGGCGAATCAAAATTTTAAGCCTTCACTGACCATCGCCGCACGTGAGTACGTTACTTGGTCCCCGTTAAACCCCTGCCCCGACGTGTGTGGTTGCCACAGCCAGTTACACACAAGAACTACGAATATTAACGCTTACAAGAATCCGACCTTTCGAAGAGATCAACAATGTCTCTGTAAGGTGAAATATGTGGTCTATGTGAAAGTTACTATCATTTGCTTTAAAAGGTACTCTCCACATACTTATCACCCTGGTTCTTCCCCCACAGGCTAATCGCACATTCTCAGAAGTCCCCATGCCATCACGAGGGATGTTGCGTGGTGATACGGCGCAGGAAGAAAAATAAACGCGAGATAGAAATGTTCCACCAGAAATTAATGAAGTAACACGCAATGAAGAATGAATAAGAACAGAATGATTGGAAGGAATTGGTAGAGCGAAAGTACGAGAAAGAAATGCCAAGTGGATCGCCTAAGAGGGGCTAGGCAGGGAAGAACCAGCCGTTGGAAGAAAGAAACTGGATCGCTTGCGTTCCAAACCTTGAAATCCTCCAACGTAAATGGATTGAAGCTCTCCAGGAAGAGCAGCAAGCAGTAGCATAGTTCCACTGCAGCCCCTGTATAAACCTCCCTGCAAGCCACGTCCCATATTCTCCCTCACCCAGACGTGTAAGAACGCGTGGTGGAAGGTTTCTGCACCCGCCTATCCTCTCCACACCCCTGCAGAGTTCAAGGAAAAGGCTGTAATTACGCTACAATGTGCTAGTAGCCTTTCCCTTCCCCCTCCTTCCAAAGACAGCAGTCAGGGACACCTTCCTAATTCTCTCTGCCTTTTTTATAGTTCCTTTGTAATACAGAATACATCGAAGGGGGAGGTGGGTTGCTTACAGGGAAATCTAGTAAGGAAAAACTCATGATTTTAACAGATGCTAATTACTTTTAATGAATAAAATGTATTTTTAAACGAAACAGAATTTATTTCCTTCGCCAACCTGTAATGAAAAGGGGAGGGTGGGTTGCTTACACTGATAAGTCCATCAAGTGGGAGGGGTCATCAAGGGGAAGCAAACAGTCACACCGTACCCTGGGCCGTGCTGAACTCGTTTTCCAAGCTTCTCTGGCATGCGCAGCGCTCCAGGTGTGCTCTTTTTAATCGCCCTGGTCCTGGCTGTCGTTACTCAGCGGCCAGGTGATTTCTCGCCTCCCACCCAGCCATAATGATCTCCCCTTAGTCTCACAAAGATTGTTGGAGCACACAGCAGCAGCAATAGCAAGGCGGGACATTGGTTTGGCTGAGTCTGAGCGAGTAAGTTATGATCGCCAGCGACCCTTTAAACGGCCAAATGCAACTCTACCACATCCGGCAACTTGCTCAGCCTGTAGTTAGAACAGCTCCTGACCACTGTCCAGGCTGCCAGTGTATGGCTTCATGAAGCCCATGGCATCAAGGGGTAGGCTGGGTCCCCCAGGTATAACTATAGGATTTGAACATTCCAACGTTATGTTTTCTGGTCTGGGAAGTACATCCCTTGCTCGCCGTTTAAACAGACATGTGCTCCTTGAAGGACGCGAGCGTCAATGAACCCTTCCTGGCATCCCCACGTGGATGTGGGTTGAACGTC
The DNA here is from genome assembly GCF_003597395.2 of Chelonoidis abingdonii. Lineage (NCBI taxonomy): Eukaryota > Metazoa > Chordata > Testudines > Testudinidae > Chelonoidis > Chelonoidis abingdonii. Next base: position 222,941,828 of record NC_133770.1, on the reverse strand, counting down.
CCTTTTGTGGTCACCAGTGCTATGCAGCACCATGAAAGTACCCCTTGCGGTATCACGTACTGTGGTACCCTGTGTTCTGGGCCAAGATAGGGATATGGGTTCAATCTATGGCCCCACACACAGTATCGGAAAACCCATTGCAGCAAGCCATCCACTTCACCGTGCACGTCCCAAGTCAACAACCTTTCGCTCAGCAGCAGCCTTAACGCTTGCTTTGAGCTACTTGCATCACGACAGCCCCCACAGATAGATCTTGCCCACTCAAATTGATTCCCGACTGGACCGGTAGCTGTCTGGCGTTGCAGCCAAGGGCTTGCACTCGCTTCTTCCACTGTGAGGGCTGCTCTCATGTTTGTTATTACGGCGTTTCAGGGCAGGGGAAAGCCTGTCACAAGTCTAAGAAGTGGCTCTTACGCATGCGAAAGTGATCGCAGCCACTGCGAATCGTCCCACACCGTCAAAACAATGAGCCACCAGTTCTGTGCTTGTTTCCGTGCCCAAATTCGGCGTTCAATGGGTAGTATTGCCCCTTAATGCAAGTTGAGCTTCCCAAAACCCTGGGGCCAGCGGTTTGGAGAAATGTCTGCCTCCATTCTCAGTCATCGCTGTCCTCGGGTCAGCAATAGCTGCCTCCTCCTCTCCGTCCTGCCTTTGCAGTTTCATGTTCGGTTAGTCAGCACGAGTACGCGAGTGTTGACAACGGTCAGGATTACCGTTTATGGATTCTCACTGGTCCATGATTGCTGTGCTTATGGCTCGTATTGCTCCAATGCACTCCCGAAAACGCGCCAAAGGTTGTCTGCTGCCCCTCACACAAGGGAGGGGTGGTGTACCCAGCACACCCGGGGCAATGTTTTGGACCCATCAGGCACTGTGCTCTAAACACGGAGTGACACTAGGGATAGCTAGGAACAGCTACCCAGTGCACCGCCTGCCTTTTGAATCAGAGGTAGCCTTGGCCAATGACCACAAGCAATCGTGTTATTGACGCAGTTTGTGTGACGCGCAAAACCGATTTATAAATCTGGTTGTAATATCGGTTTACTGACTTCAGAATAATTCGTGCATGACGTTAGGCCCTTAGACTTGCTAAGTCCCAGTTCTACTGCTCTGACTGCAATATACTGCATAAAACTCAATGTAAGTAAGGCTGGCAGAATATGGCCCTAAATTACTATTATGCTCTGCTTACTATTTTATTTCTAGCAATTCTAGTCTAAACAATACATACACAATAGATATTTGTGCAGGTACAATATTATCATATGTGCCCTTTTTTTTTTTTTTTTGGTTTATAAGCACAGGGAATTTCTAAATTCAGATAAGTTGGTTACCAATTTGTTTTGTGATGGATCCACATTATATTACCTGTAGAGTTTCATTGTCCAGAAGATAGCCCTTGGGAGAATGACCCCCTTTAGCAAATGGCAAAATTTTTTTTGCGGGGAGGGGAGTAATAATCCTTTTGGATGACATTTTACTTTCCTTAATTGCATATAGGTACCTGGATAGTGTGGTGACAGGTGCCTTTAAAAGGTCAGGGTCAAATCTATCTGTCTATGTATGTATTTTTAGAGAATGACAAAGATCAAAATGAAATATGGCCCAATGAGATCATAGAGCTGCTCGGGTGGAAGGCAGTATATGCATGAGTAATAATGTTATAAAATAAAATATAAGGATGCTTGAAAAGAGGTCATTTTAACCACTCTGCCACTTAACCCTGTTTGGTGTTAGTCTAATAGACTGTGCTTCAAACGGTGACAGTAGCTAGCAGGTTTTTATGCTAGGGCTAGTGAAGCTATTAACATAGGTTCAAACACATTTTAAAGAAATTTTGCTTCATGTTAAGTTATTGTTTCAGATGCAAACAGCCATGGGCCAGATTCACGTCTGTGGGCACAGGAGGAAAGCAAATTATACCCATCCATCTCCTCCTCTGCCTAATGCAACCACAGGGCAGCTGCACTGGCATGCAGATACACCCCTAAGAAGGGTATGTATTTACCTATTAAAAAAAACTTTCCCACTAACTATGCTAGCTTGCAGATTATCCAGTCTGTGAAAAGGCACCAAACTTTTGGAATTCAAAATCCAACAGGCTGGACTCCAAAGTACCAGTCTGAGATGTTGAGGTAATGGTGGAAGCTGAGCTCTTTGCCTTTCAGTAAATCACAGCGTAACCCAAGTTGAGCTGCTCCATTTGGCTGATTTAGAATGCCTTCCAGTGAAGATTCTTAAAGTGACCTGTGAAAGATATTGAAAAATTGGGATTGGGCACTTTTTTATTTGCTTCTTTATGATGCATAAAGGAGGCCTGTAAAGTTACGTAGTTTTTTATTTAAGGGATTTTTTTTCTGTTTGTTTGCTTAGCTTCAAACTATCAGATATCTCAAGTCTGGTCTTTCCCTGGTGGACTTCACATATATGTGGGTGTGTATGTGTGGTGTTATTGAGCTTTCCCACCTAAAGTGAGGGCTACAGTACCCACCGCTGCCTGCAGCTCCAGAGGCCTGCAGCAGCTTTGAGATCAGCAGTTCCCCCACAGCAGCTGGGAGCTGTGGGGTACTCCCACCGCCAGCCCTTGCTGGGAGCTGCGGAGTACCCCGGCTGCCTGCAGCTCTGGGAGCCCGCAGTGGTCGGGAGCTCAGGGGTTCCCCCACCGCCTGCTGCGGCTGGGATGGAAGCTGTGGGATACCCTACCGCCTGCAGTGGCTTGGAGATCTGGGGGCCGCCACAGACGGTGGGGGTACCCTGCAGCTTCCTGCCTCTGCGGGAGCGGGGAACCCTGCAGCTCCCAACTACTGCAGGCTGACGTCACGGAGGTCACTGAAAATCACGGATTCCATGACTTCCGTAACCTCTTTGACTAAATCATAGCTTTCACTATAATCCCTGTAATGTAGACATGTCCTGAATATGCCTATGGTGTTGAATCTTTAACAAAGATATCCTTTGTTCAAAGAGTTTATTAGACACCGTAATTATAAAAGTGCTTCCAAAAGCTAGCAAAAAACAAAGTTTTAAATGGATAAAAATGCTTTTCCTTCTCAAATGCACACCTTTCAATTTGTTGTCACTTGTGGTGTCATTACTTCACTAGTTTTTTATAAGGCCTACCTGATAGATAAACCCTGAATTTATAATGTAAGAAACAAGCAGAAAATGAATACTTTTGAGGGGGTAGGAGTGGGCCTTTCTGCATATGTTATAATGAAACAACAATGGGGAACAAGCTCAATACCTTTAAAAAGACTGAGCAAAAGAATCCTGGAATGAATCCTCAAATCTAAGAAGAATAAACAAAACAAAGAAATGGTGCAACCAGACATGTTTTCTTACAAATGATGCTTACTTTTTCTTGTCATGTGTTAAAATCTGTAAGTATTCTACAGTGCATAGAATTGTAGGTTGTGGGTTATCAGTAGAATTGCATTGTTACTTCACTGATTAATGATCTTGAACATAAAATAACCTCATTTTTTTGAAAGGTCAGTACATTCATTCTGTATTATGTTAGGATGCAGTTTACTATTGCTTTGCGGTGTCAAATTAATGAAGAGAAGATTTTTAATTCTCTTTCCTGCTGACAGATCATTTTGAAAGCAGCCCTTTCATTTCTAATGACTTAGATGTCACATGTAGGGAAAGTGGAGCAGATTTTTAAAACGACTCATTCAAATTCAGGAAACGGTTTGGGAGATAGAGCTTATAAACAAGGACAACAGGAATCTGTAGAGTATTGCAGCGATTTCTCACCGTCTTCCTTCCTGCAGTGGTGGAATTTTTGAAGAGTTTTATTTTTTTATTCTACCTGTCCTAACTTCTGATTTTGAACTCAATACCCTGATGTTAAGCGCTTTAGAAATTCATGTGGCAAATAAAAATAGTTAACATTATTTACCAGAAAGATATAAGCAGTGCATTGTCTTTGCTCAGGGGTTCTCAAACTGGGGGTCAGGATCCCTCGGGGGTCATGAAGTTATTACATGGGGGGTCGTGAGCAGTAGCCTCCACCCCAAACCCTGCTTTGCCTCCAATATTTATAATGATGTTAAATATATTTAGAAGTGGTTTTAATTTATAAGGGGGGTCAAACTCAGAGGCTTGCTATGTGAAAGGGGTTGCCAGTACAAGAGTTTGAGAACCACTGACTTAGCTGTTGCTGGACAAAGGGCATGATCCTGTGTTCATTGCCTACCCAAAATGGGCACTGATTGCACTGGAAGTTTTTGAGGCACAGGGAATGCAGGATTGGGGAACAAGGCCTTGATTGTTCTTGCCAGATCCTCTCATAGAGGAAACGCTCCATACCTGGATCTCTTATACCCATATGGAAATTACCCCTGATGGATATGTAAGAGACAGGGAGATAATTATGAAAAAGATGAATAAGCCTGAGCTTCTCAAATTAGTCTTAATACTGCTCTCTGTTGTGTGTATGTCTGCACTGCAATTGGGAGGTGTGATTGCACCATCTGCAGACATACTAGAGTTAGTTTTGATGTATTTCAGAGTAGTTAGTTGGAATAACAATAGCTGTGAAGCCAACATGGCATGGGCTAGCCCCACCTGCCCAGAACTCTGGGCACAAACTAGAGTGGCTAGTGCATGACATGGTGTGCTGCTGCTGCGTCACTGCTATTGTTGCTGGAGTTAGCTTTGCAGCACATGTAGCTAGATCAATTATACCTCCTGACTGCAGTGTAATCATACCAGTGACATAAACCCAGAGCAACTGATGCTAGCGGGGATACTCAGGACTTGCATCAATAAAAATGAAAGCAGAATTTCACCCATTACATTTCTTAATATGCAAGTATATGTTCAACAAAAGTGGCATTCTGAAAATTATTAATATTAATATATAACAAGTACTGAAAGTTTTAAGTTTTTGATTGCTATATTCCAAATTTAGTAATGCACAGAAATTTATGCAGATTTTTATTCTGATTTTTAATATTTGGTTAAGAATGGAACCTGATATATAAGATATATTTGGGATGTGCCAGTTATTTTTTTGTGGTACATATTTTTCCTAAGAAAAATGGGACCATTTATTAATATTAACAAAACATAAATTATCATGAAGCTTGGATAAATATTCAAGTTCCAGTCTAGATTTTCTGTAGTTTAATACCTTTATATGAGAAAAACCAAATGTGACCCACTTTTTAGTAAGAAATAAAAATGAGAACCCAAAAGGTTTGACATATCCCAGATATAACCAGAATACTCTGTCATATAGATAATTTACATAGCTGTATCCAGACCTGACTGGAATTAGCCAGCTCTTGTTAAAGTGGTTTTCTTTGTAAATTTAAGTTGCAGTTTTGATTTGGGAGTAACGTTTTTTTTTTTCCCCCAGTTTCTGGCATCATACTTTACAGGGGTGATTACATCTCCTTAATGTTTAAATATAAGTAACTTTTATAGTAATATTTTTAACTTACCAAATAAAAGATGTAATGACATTAAAAGGAATACTTCCTTTTCATGTAGTATATGCTCATTCATCACACTACTGATGAATGATTACAATAAGTGTAACGGGAGTTATATTTATATTTCATGACAAATAATAAGCGGGCAAAATATAAAATGATGTACTTTTCTATTAAAAAATTGCAGCTAAACATGCCTTAATGCATATGATATATTTTAAGAGCTCAAATGCTGGTGCTGAAAAATTGATCAGGTCAGGATTACATTCCTGTCAGACCCCTGGAATTTAGTATTTTCTGTAAGTAAATGTACTTCCTTTTACCAGTTACTATTTTCCCTTACTTTTACATGCTGCTAAAGAGCAAGGAAACAGTGTGTATATTCTCTGTTAAGGGCCAAATTCTAATCCAGGGTTTCTCAAACTTCATTGCACCATGACCCCTTTTGGACAACAAAAAATACTACACTATTCCAGGGAAGTGGGAGCGGTGTTGAGCCTGAGCCAACCCAAGCTCCGCTCTCCGGGTGGGGGGCCTATAACCTGAGCTTGACTACCCAGGGCTGAAGCTGAAGCCTGATCCTCACTGCCCAGGGCTCAGGCATTAGGCTTGGGCCCCGGGCAATGCGGCTTGGGCTTGGGCCTGGGCCCCAGCAAGTCTAACGCCAGCCCTGGCGACCCCATTAAAACAGGATCGTGATCCACTTTGGGGTCCTGACCCACAGTTTGAGAATCACTGCTCTAATCTAATTTATAACTGTGTAATCATGGAGTCATTTTATGGGTGTAATCTCACCCTATGTCAGCTCAAAGTCAGCGGCAGACATTAGTGATGCTACATGATAAAAATGTCATTAGCCAGTACTCAGTGTATATCAATTCAATTTTCTCCAACAACAATGCAAGGAAAAGTAATCAGTGACTAACAAACTATAGGCTTTCTGGTAAATTAGACTGTGCTCAAAGATTAACCACACTGATCTACTTTCTGTATGAATAATGTATGAAATACACTATATCATGCAAGATAAGAGCAAAACGAATTAATAAGCAATTACACACTTATCTCTAATGTGTGGAAAGAAAAATTGCAAATGCATGGAGCCAATAGTGAAACATCACTAGAATTTCTAAAAATTATAGATGATGATGAGGAAGGTGAGGTGAGGAAGATTATAAGTGAAATTGATTGGAAGGAAAAAATTAGACAGAAAAATGTGAATGAAAATTGAGATTTAATTTTAGAAGAGTTTATTAGATTATCAAAATACCACAATTTCACAAACATGAAAGAGGACAACTTTGATTAAAAGCCCATCCTGGTTAAGAGTAGTGAAGGCAGAAATTATCTACATAACAAATGGAAAATAAGGGAAGTAGATAGCAATCAATATAAATTAGATATAATGAAAACTGAAAAGGGAAGCTAATCACATCAGGGGAAAATCCATGGCTGTCATGGCTAAGAACAATAAGGAGGATTTTTTAAAGTATTCTAGGAACAAAAAAATCCTGGTATGGGTATATAGGCCCATTACTAGATGGAGGTGGTAAAATTGTTATTCATGATCCAAAAAAGGCAGAAGGATTTAATAAATATTTCTGTTCTGTATTTGGAAAGAAGCAGGATGATGTGTTTATATCACAGAAGGGTGATGACCTGCTTTCCAATCCATTAGTAACAGAGGCCTTGTCTATACTACAAAGTTAGATAGACATAAGCTGCCTCTTGTTGACCTAACTGTGCATGTGTCTACACTTAAATGTGTCTCCCAATGTCTGTTATTGTCTGTTATTCTAATGTAGTGACACCACATCCCCAAGTGGCATTGAGCCATGGTCAATGCACTGAATTTGATGCAGTACGAATGTAGCCACTGTGTTAGCTATGTTGACCCTAACAGTCCTCTAGAAGCTGTCCCACAACGCTCGACACTGAGTGCTCTGGTTACAATTGTGAATTTCACTGGCTAGGGTCATGGAGATCGGAAGGCCCCTCCTTCTTTCAAGCCCTGCTAATTTTTGAAGTGCTTTTTCCTGACTGTCCAAGTGGTGAACATACATAGCAGCTCTCCTTTGTTGTGCACAACTGCCCAGCTGACCATCCCGTTTACATGATCCAGATGTGCTCTTGTTTGGAGTAGACAGAAGATATTGGATCTCCTTTGTCTGTGGGGAGAAGAGACTGTCCAAGAACAGCTATGGACTAGCTGTAGAAAGGTGGACATCTATGAGTAGATTGCACCTGGGATTCAGGAGAAGAGCTACAACAGGGATCAGCAAAAGTGTCGTATGAAAGTGAAGGACCTGTGGCAAGCGTATTAGAAGGCCAGGGAGCAGGGGCGGCTCTAGGAACTTTGCCGCCCTCCGAAGCCGCGGGACCAGCAGACCCTCCACAGGCACACCTGCGGAAGGTCAGCCGAAGCCGTGGGACCAGCGGACCCTTCACAGGCAAGCCGCAGAAAGCAGCCTTCCTGCCGCCCTCGCGGCACCGGCAGAGCACCCCCCATGGCTTGCCGCCCCAAGCATGCACTTGGCGTGCTGGGGCCTGGAGCTGCCCCTGCCAGGGAGGCCAAAAATAGATACAGTGCTAGGTTGCAGACCTGCTGCTTTTACAAAAAGCTGCATGCCATAATTGTTTTAGTTCACCATCACCACCACCATGGATCACTCACTCACTCATGCCCATCACCCCAATCGGGGTATGGGCCGCCAACCACAGATCTCCAGAGTCTTCTATCCTGGGCCATTCGCTCTAGCTGGTTCCAGGTATAGCCCATTTTTTTGCTATCAGCCTGAAGGTCGCGTCGCCAGGTGTTTCTTGGATGG